>NC_041401.2:43177424-43477424 GCF_900747795.2 Erpetoichthys calabaricus
TGAAAATGTGCTATAAAAACAAATGCTGCTGTTGTATGCGGCGTTCACAAGCTATCGGACATTTGTAGCTCACAGATGGGACGTGTCACCTTCCTACTCGGTGCATTCACATGTGGATTTCAGGTCAGACTATTGGGAGAAACGCGAGGTTGCTCTCGATTTGTCTGCAAAAAAAGCAATAAAGAAAATAAAGAGCAAACTAAAAATATTCAATGCATACTACAAAAATGGCATTTCTAATGCACTTGGGTTTGGTCTTTTATTTTATACAACCGACTAACATAAAAGGTCAGTGTTACATCGCAAGTCTGAGAATTCAGGTCCCTTTGCTTCCTCCAAACTGTCTGACATGTTGCTTGAATTTCTCTGTCCAGTAGCGTGTGAACGCAGCAGTAGACACACAGGCAAGCGGGCAATGGAGTCCAACTGCAACCAAGAGTCAGCCTCCGGTGAAGTGAAAACCTGCAGCCAATGCCTCTTACTATGTACTGGGGTTCAGTAGAGATACTGAATTACTGGACTGGGACAACAACTTGAAGATTGTCACTATAAAGAATGAAATATCTGGATCTCCGGGAAAAAAAAACTTTCCAAAAAATTACACGACACACTTTCTGTTTAATGCCCCACTAAATTACTGTATATTGGCTTCTGATATAAAAGTCACTGAACACACGTCACGTCCATCTGGGGGCCTTAAACACACAGACTCGCCATACCAAGCCCCATATTTTATGGTTTTATCATCATGCTTCACACTTTAGGCCTCCACCAAAAGACACTTGTTGGCCAACTATGAGAAAACGGAGACTGAGCTGGTCAAGCGGCCAAGCCAGCACACAGGAACAGACAAAGCTGGAATCTTGGCAAGTTGAAATTTTATTGAGCATTTACTGAATGGAATATTAAAAACAACACCCGTATGATCTTCCCATGGCCAGTGTTCAGGTGTGACCTATAAATAAGTCATTTTTAGACAAATACGTTTTACTTTTCTATTCTGAGTAATTAGAAACAAGACTCAAGTGTAAATTTACGCAGTTTCAGCTCCTAAGCCAAAACAGATTTTTGGTCAGTCTCGAACGAATATGAAGATTTTTGCCGAGTTATATGACAAACGGTACTTTATTCTACAGTACTATGCTATATGATAGAAAACTGCTTTATTATGCGGATAAGGAACGCTTTGTAGAAAAATCAAAGCAAGAAACACAGGCAGCATGTAGTCTCCTTTTTCAAGGAAACAATTGATACCCAGCTTTTCTACTTGCATCAAAATACAACAAATGCAAAAAAAGTAAAGCGGTCAACTGCTGCGCAAACACCAAAATGTCACTCCTTTATAAACGTAGAAATCTTTACAAGTCCAGCTGTGTGGTCAGCAATAAGTCACTAAACATTCAAGGAATGAAAATCTGAAGGAAGTCCTCCCTTAATCTTCCAAGGTATAATTTGGATTTACAACCAGGAATGGGTCTGCCTCCACACTGCATTCAGATTCTTTTGAAGAGCCTTTCAAGCCACTCTGGGTCAGCTCAATCAGAATGTGATCCTGCAAAATAAAGACGGAAGGCCGATGGAATTACCAGGCACAGTCAGCACCATCACAGGATTTCTGCTGCTATCTGCAAGGCTAGGTACTAAATCAAAGTAGAAGGAAAAAAAACAAAACTGACAACTTACGTAATGGACAAGCCTATGAATCACTTTTTCAATAATTTTCTTCTTGTTAATAAGCTCTTCCTCTGAATCAATTTCAGCCTCAATTTCCTTCAGATACCAGTTAATAAGTGCACTTTTTCTCAACACTGAATCATCGTCCTCTGTTAAAAGAATCATGACATTTCAAAATTAGATCAGGGTGGAGAAGAGTCACAGCAGGTCTACAGTTCATTTTCAGGGACTAAAAGCCATGGAACTAACAGGCATCCGGAAACAGCTTGCATGTATCTGAACCCAAAACCTTCACCCAACACCAAATGCAAATCTTTCCTTTAATATTTTTTTAATATCAAAAAATGAAGAGTGGGGTGATGATGTTCATCATTGAGGGTCTGGTGACCCATGAGCCCCAATTTGGTTTCAGCCTAAAAAAAAAAGTTGTGAGCCCACATGGAGGCTCTGCACAACCTCCAACGCAAAGGGTGGAAAGCCAGTCAGGTGAAATTAACTCTGATGTGACATATTAGGAATACATGCCTAGGTCTTGGTAAAAAGGAAATTAGAATGATAAATAACAACTACAAAAATGCACTATGGTAACGTGATATATGTTTACAGTTCATCATACAGACTGCCAACTACAGTCAGCCATTTTGCAACCTGCTATATCCTAACACAGGGTTACGGGGGTCCGCTGGAGCCAATCCCAGCCAGCAAGACAGGAAAGAATCCCGGGCAGGGCGACAGCCCACTTCAGGGCACACACACACACACACAAACCAGGGACAATTTAGGATCACCAATGCACCTAACCTGCATGTCTTTGGATTGTGGGAGGAAACCGGAGCACTCGGAAGAAACCCACGCAGACACGGGGAGAACATGCAAACTCCACGCAGGGAGGACCCGGGAAGCGAACCCAGGTCTCCTAACCGAGGCAGTAGCGCTACCACTGCGCCACCCTTATATTTTTTTGCTATATACAATTATCACTTGTATGGGGGTGTAGTCTGGGTATATCACCAGGAATCTATGAACAAGACCAAGGAGTTAATTTTCTTCATTTTCACAGGTTATAAAAACACAACATGGCTGGCTTCCTGCTGTTTGCACCCTGAACACTTTTTTTTTGTTGTTTTGAGCAACATCATTTGTATGAAAACGTGCTATATAAATAAATGATGTTGATGGCATCAGCAATAGCCATCATATTTTTTTATGATCCAATTTATTTGTTTCCTGTAAAGCTCTCTTCCCCCTCGATTTGAGGGGCACACTCTCCTATGAAGAGCTGCCTGCCACCATGCACAGTAACAAACTCCAGTAATTATCTCCAAGTCATTTATAACATTAAAGCAGGTTTTCAAAATGTATTATTTTCAGGTGGTTGCATGGGGTTAATTAGGCAGTCCCCAAAACCCATGGGACGGTAGTATTTTGCCTCCAGGTCACAGTTCCTTGCTGAATCCACTCGCACACCCATCCCCAGTGGGTAAAAATGGAGTCACCAAGCAACCCAATCTGCACGTCTGTGAGGGCAAGGGAAGAAATTGTGAGGGCAAGAATTAAAACTACAAGAGCTGAACTCAGGACAGTGAGCCCACAGTACCACTGTGCCCCCCCCCCCCCCGCTCCATAATATAAAGCTTTATACGAGGTCAGACAATTAAGTTCACGAACTTGCCACCGTGCACTTAGATGGGCAGCACTGCATAAACCTCTCCATAAGGTTTCATAACGTTGGTGTATCAGTGTCTCACAGCTGTGTTCGTGTCGGCATGTGTCCGGGTCTTGCCGAGTGGCGTTCATTATTGTTGCGTGTGTCATCGTGAGAATGTCGCAGCTTGCTTTAGAGCAACGAACAAACACCAGCTCACAAGGCACTGTCTGTGAGGGGAGTTTTTAGCCAGTACACAAATAACGGTATTGGTACACCCTCCCTACTCTCCTGATCTGCCCCCCAATGACTTTTTTCTTTACCCAAAGATAAAGGAAATATTGAAAGGAAGACATTTTGATGACATTCAGGATATCAAGTGTAATACGATGACAGCTCTGATGACCATTCCAGAAACAAAGAGAGTTCCAAAATTGCTTTGAAGGGTGGACTAGGCACTGTCATCGGTGCACAGCTTCCCCAAGGGCAGTACTTCAGGTGACCATAGTGATATTCAGCCATGAAGTATGTAGCATTTTGTCTAGGATGAGTTTGTAAACTTAATTGTCAGACCTCGTAAGTCAGCTTTCTGTATCTGCACCTGCCACTCGTGCATCATGGAAAGTCCACAAACATCATAATGCTTAAATAAAATGCAACACTCCTTTAACAGGTAAACCATAAATGCGAGTTCCCTAACCTTCTTCTGCCTGCCTAAGATGAAGAACAAGGAGGTTAGAAATCCGGCGGTACTCCGAGAAGGACAGTCTGAGAGCTGGCTTTGCTGTTTCCACAGTCATCTTTTCAGGGTGTCCATTAATATCGCCATTTGGAACATCAGCATGACCTAAAGAAAGTGCAAATACGGGATATCAATATCGACAATTTCTATAGAATATTAACATTATAAAGAATAAAGCTATAAAATGGAAAGAAGGTCTCTGCCTTATTGCAAAACATTTATAGTCTTTCACCAAATGATAATTAAAGAAGTAGATGTTGGACTTCAGGCTCTAAATAAAGCAAATAGCTGCAGACTGAGATGATAAACCAATCTGACAACACACACGCAGCATGAGTCTCCTTAAGTCTTAAGTCTAAAATTATTCTTATGGTAGATTAAAAAAAAAAACAAAAAAAAAAAAACAAAAAAAAACAAAACATTTTGATTAAATGTGATTTGCTTTAAAAATTAATACCATTTATGCCATTAACGACAGGCTGCTCTTCTGCCTCATTCTCTTCCTCCTCCTGGTCTTCTTGATCTAAGTTCACATCTGGAGTCTCCACCCGGATGATGGACTTGTTGAGCAAACGGAAAGCTTCTTTCACATGCTTTGGTTGTACCTGAACAGCAGCGCAAGACAAATTATAAAGTCACTTAGTTACGGTGCTCAGCAAATCTCAATGAACCGTTTGGAGTCACGGATACCAAGAGCAGCACATAAAGTACACTAAGCACTCGGTGGCTTTAAAAACAGGCCAGCAGCTCTAATTAAAGCCAAATGGCACTTGGACACCAATTAATGAGAAAGATCTGTGACAGTTTCACACTTTATGAGCCAAGAAAACGGTAGGATTCTGTAGAGAGGCCAATGCATATGCCCTTCCATCGATTTTTAATTACACTGGGAAAAGTAGCTTGCATGCAGAGATGAAACAACTTTTTAAAAGTATTAAAAAGATCAATGCACACTGCAAGATGTTACTTTTCCAAAAATAAAAACACTCACTTTCAAAACAGAAGATAAGGTGAAGGGTAGTCTGCATTAACAAGAAAAAAGTGGAATCATGGGAATAAAAAAAAAAAAAAAAAAAATCCATGCACCACATTCATCAAGTGCCAAGACGAAGAGGTGTCACACACAATTCAACCCTTAAACAAATTGGGACAGAGTGCAGTAAAATGACAGTAAGACTTGTCTCGGGCACATCATTTTAAGCAGGTTGTTACTGTGCCAGTCCCCTCCAGACTCCCTCTTCATATATGGGAATCTGTAGAAGCCAACACTGTCGATAGTTATGCTCGAGCTGACCCGACAAATGGGGAAAATCTCAGATGAAGCATGGGATGGAGGAAAAAGTGCTCAGGTGCTTTAGTTAAAAACCAAATCAAAACAAAAAGTATCCACAGCGCAGTGTTCTAAAAGAAAAACAGTACATAAATAAATCTATAAAAGCAAGTGAAAAGTGGGGAGATAAAAATCATGATAAGTCCATTAAAATCAGAGGTTAAAATGCAGTCTCTAAATCATCCCTATCTCAGCACATCTCCATCTTTGTGTCCCCGGCTCACCCATCACTCACGTAGCTGGCGGAGACTCAGTAGCCACGAACTCCTTTCTGCAGACCCTCGTCTTGGCCGTCTACAAAACTGCACACCCAGACCATCCGAGGTCAGCTCTCTTCCAGTCTTCTTTCACACTCACTCCACCCAAATATTCAGTGGGGCGAACTAGACCCTAGAGCGCAACAGCTGACACTCCTTTGAGGGGCACCAGCTCGTAAGGCCTTCTCCTTCCAGGTGGCCAGATCGTCCTCCCAAGCCTGCCTTTCACATCCTTTAACCTCCTTCTCTTTTAATCTTTTTTCCCCCCCTACTGATCCCCTTGTGCCGGCCCGTACCTTATACTGCTCTGTGGGCGCAGCACTTTAATCACACGCTGCAGGAAGCCGACGAGGCAATAGAGAACGACCCCACCCGCACGGCAGGTGTGACTCGCCCCAATTACCTCATTAACTCCCCGTGGTCGTGCAGTCGCGAACACAGAGACTGACACAGCTATCTGGATTTAAAAGTGGTCATATTTTTGAAGCCGTGGACCCGCTATACCACATAGGTCATTGCCAAATTATTTTGAACCTGAGCCAGACTGAAAGAACAGATCATGGTAGAGTTGGACAATGTGTGAAATTCTCAAGTCGATCAATTGTCCACTTCAACACCGCCACAGAGCTGATCAGACAGCACAACACACTTCTCAAACACTCACACGCACACTCACTGATGGGTTTGTTTTTTATTTAAAAATAACTGGGCAAGGTGTTAAAGCCTGGACTGGTGACAAGATATCATAACTGTATGTTTATTACTTGTTTTGTTCTTATTTTCATTATTTTGCACAGAATGGATATTTTAGAATTGCTTCAGTTGATTAATACGTTCCTTATGAAAAGCATCACAGTAGAACCCACTGTTAACCTATGAACCTGGGCCAACAGAAGTACCTAAATTGGAAAGTTTTTTTCTGAAAAGTACAATACAGACATTATACCATGGATTTAATACAAATAATCATGGTTACAATATATCTCTCTCCCTCAATATAAACTTTTGGCCATACTACCCATCCCTGCAAGGAGTTTGTTGTTTATTTTATATTGATCCTTTTCATCATGGGTTGCTTGTGCTTGCTGTGACTATGCAAGCCAAACTGATATTTACTGAATTCAAAAAATTACTTGAAATAAAAAGCAAGATGCAGCAACAGTGTGTTGCTTCCCAGAGACAATGAAAAGCAGGAAACCTACCTCATCACAGCAGTGCATCCTGGCCATGGCCTCAGACAGACGAATCATGCTTTCCAGCTGTCGGACTGTGATCCTCCATGAGGATTTGCTAACTCCAGAGCCATCTCTCTGTCGCAGACGCTTATACTGTTCAACAATGAAGTCTTCAGATTCTTTAGATATCTAGGAAAAAGGATTTTTAAGAAACATGTTAGTTAATAATACAAGGTGGACAAATAAATCTGCTGAGCAGCACAGTGGAAGAGTCCCAGGATAGACTGTCAGTTTATATATTCCTTCCACATCCATGAAGTTTTTTTTTCCCCCCAACTATATCTCAAAGATAAACACTTTTCAAACAGAACCCTTGTGCACTCAGGCTGTTTCAGACACACACACAAACACACACACACACATAAGCTCACAAGTAAGCCTCATCCTATTCAAGTGCTGAGTTCTTGTTCCCACTGAGTAGCTAATGTTCCAAGGTTGTGCTCAGACCACCCAAAATCCTGAACTACATGAAGAGGTCAGAAAATGTAAAGTTGGTATTGGAGGATGTTAGCCTCAGTTAAAAAGTACCCATGGACATGCCTCACCAGTTTGTAGAAAAGTATATAAAACTGCAGCAACAACAAAACTACACTGAATTAGGACAATGCTCTTCACGTTTTACTTTCCAGCATCTACGGAGATTAAAAAACTTGCAATCTGTTTAGTTGAAACTTATTGTTGTTCATTATGGATATTAGATCAATTTTTGAAAATGGAAATGATCACACACCTCTGCAACAAAAGTTTCTGAAACTCCTAGAAAATTAAATTAAGATATCTGCAGCTACAGTAGATGCCAACAGAAGACAACCACCTGCGGACCACAGGGATTAATAACAGTGAAAAAGTGCAGCAGCACATGGCGGGAGCAGGCTTTTCTTAGAGAGCTCACTCTCATTAGTGGCTGTAAAACATGCAGTGAATTGGAAGAGGTGTTTTGATGGTTGCAAATCAGAGCCGTGATTTCCTTAGGACGCTAGTGTGTATGGTTTCTGACCATGACATCTACTGTATCTCCCTTGAACAATGCACATAACAGCAGATGTGAGAGGATGGTAATAACAACAACAACAATAATAATAAGTTGCATTTATAGAGTCTTTCACAAACCCAAGGTCACTTTACATCCAGAGTAAAAAAAAAAAAAAAAAAAATTACACAGACGACAAAAGTTCAAAAGAAGAGGAAAGTTGAGTTGAGATTTAAAGGTGGAGAAAGAGGAGCAATTTCGGAGAGACAGAAATAGAGTTCCAGAGTTCAGGGGCCATAACACTGAAGGACCTACCTTCCAGGGCGGAGAGTCTAGTGCGTGGGACAGTAAGGAGATTGCTGATCGAGGACCTCAGACAGCGACAAGGAGTGTAAGGAGCTAGGAGCCGAGTGAGGTAGAGGGGGGAAAAAACAGCACCATACTGGTGATAATGTACCATTAAGTAAATATTTCTTGAAGAGGTACAGTGGTTTGCACTGCCACTTCACATCTCTGAAGACCTGGGTCCAAATTATGCTTCAGGTACTGCCTGCGTGGAGGCTCTACTTTCTCACTATGTAGTTGGACTTTCAAAAATGTGAGGTAAATTAGCTGGAGAATCTAAACTGGTCCAGTATGTGGGTAAGTTCTTGGATTAATGCTCTGTTTGGAACTGATTGCCACTTTGCACTCAATAGTGCATGGATTTCACAGGACTGTAAAACTGATAAATGGACTGGAAAATGGATTGACATATTTATGTGTACATGTCTGAATTCTCATTTCATGCTTTGCAAAGCATGTACCGTACTGTATTTCATAAAACGGATGTGCACTTCTATTCAAGTTCTTAAACTATTATTTACCTGCTTAAAACTGTCAAAACAGTTTCCTCTATATTTTATTAAGCTGTGCAACATGCAGTGTATTTCTGAAAATGTCCCTCATAGAAAAGTGGCCTTGAGAAAGTTATGCTATTAAATAGAATACCAAAAGAATTATGGTAGTACAAAAATGGAACTCACTCTGGGTTTAAATTGTCTGGCAAAAAGCAAGTATCTGCGGATTTCATCTAGTGTGTACATTCTGTCAATAGATTCCTCAATTCTTGAATGGAGATCCACAATACGTCTGGCTATGGCGTAATCTGTGACCTAGAACAATGAGAAAGACCATGTCAGAAAGCAAACCTAGACATTAAAATTTTCCAAAACCAGGTGTACTTCATCAATAGCACATACCTCATTAGAATCATCTACAAGAATGAAGAAAAGATCAAATCTGGACATGATGGGTGCTGTCAGATTGACATTCTGCTTCAGTGATTTGGATCGGTCGTATCGCCCACCAATAGGATTGGCTGCTGCTAGGATGGACGTTCGTGCATTCAGAGTGGCCTAAAAAAAAAAAAAAAAGGTTAGTTATTTCATCTCAGCCAGTCTTGTTCCAACTACTCCAAGTTTATTCTAAACTTGAAATAGTTGAGATCTCTCACTTCATTCTTAAAATGTGAATGCTGTCACCTAATCCACAAATAATAAATGTCAAACCTTAAGTGTAGAACTAAGCAATCAAAACCATATGTTTACTTAAAAGAAGTAAAATTACAAGCAAATTTCTCAATAAACAGTTAATTTAATGTACTGTACCTAGTAGGCATTTGCTTATAAGAGTAATTCCAATGCTAAGTCTACAAAGCTTAGTCACCTTGACACCTGCTTTGGTGATGGAAATAGTCTGTTGTTCCATGGCCTCATGGATAGCCACTTGATCCTTCATGTCCATTTTATCAAACTCATCAATGCAGCAGACACCCTATAGACAGTATGCAAGAAAAAAAATAAAGCAAATAAGATCATAAGGTAATTTAACACTAGTGGCATCACTTAATCTGGAACACATTTTTCAACCCATGTATTAGCTCTGATGTGCATTTGGTTTCCTGCTACACTTTACAAAAGCAAATTCATCCTTAGGTGATAAGAGCAAACTACAAGAGACATGTAACTAGAAGAACAAAAATACACGTATGAACACTGAATTAATGAATACAATCCAATTGCTGTCCAGGTTTAAAACAAACTAAATAAACGTTAAAATGTACTCTATAGAAAGTCTCCTGACTTCCATGTGCAAAAATGCTCATTAAAATTTATGTACAATATAGAATTGCAGAGACCTCTGCTGTCAGCTTTGTGCAACGAATGTCAGGTTTAGAAAAGGATAATAATTGAAAAAACAACAAAAAACACAATCGCTGGGAGAGGATTTTTCTGGGCAATAACTTTATATTAACCCCTTGCTCTGGTAAGGTTTATCTAGTTTGCCACACTGTTATTCCACCACGACTGAAAACTAGGCTAATTAGATTAAAAAAAAAAAAAAAAAAAAAAGGCACCCATTATTTTTAAAGAAAAAAGGTAGTTTATTAAATGGGACTAACAGGTTACTGGTTCAAATTAGAAATCCAATATTTTAAAAAGATCAAGGGCCCAGAGGGGACTGGGCGGTCTCGTGGCTTGGAACCCCGCAGATTTTATTTTTTTCTCCAGCCGTCTGGAGTTTGTTTTTTTCTGTCCCCCCTGGCCATCGGACCTTACTCTTTTTTTTTATGTTAACTAATGTTGTCTTATTTTAAATTTCTTATTTTGTCTTTTATTTTTCTTTTCTTCATTATGTAAAGCACTTTGAGCTACTTTTTGTATGAAAATGTGCTATATAAATAAATGTTGTTGTTGTTGTATAAATAGTGCGTGCACACAAAAATGTTGCATACTCCCATTTCCACGCTCACTTTGAGATGTATAAAAACTAAACTTGGCCTAAAGCCATGCACACTTTCACGGCAGGGTCTCCCCTTGCATACGCACATTTCTGCAAACTGGTGGCACCCATTGCTACTGTTTCTGTGGTCTGCTTTTCTTGAGATTCACATCTATGATGTTGGTTTTATCAAACGTACTGAAATTAACTGCATATTGTTTACAAATTGAATTCACTCAATTGTAATCATTCTGTAAAAATATAATGGTGCGCGGAACGGTTAAACTATACCAACTACCATGACTGCTTTAGCGTTATTAGAAGACATCACATATTGAAGAATTTCAATTTCCAAGAACTGCTCTCTTGGAGCTGTGTGTTGAAAAGGCACCTGCTTTACAAAGGCAGACTTTTAGGAATTGTGCTCTACCTGCTTCTTTGCAAGTGCAGTCCCACTCTCAGCTTTTTAAGCACAGGAGCTTTTAAATGTGAACATGCTGACCGATCAGATATTTTACATCATCATGGAGTCGCACCATGCCAGCTGTATAGGACGGTATTATCTGCTTATCACCCAGATAGATAATTATTCCTTAAACTGTGGTTGAACTGGAAAACATAAAAGCGCAAATTGCAGCAATGTTCGGTTTTCCAAATGTAATCGGAGCGGTCAACTGCACGCACATTGCTATTGCAACGGTGCTGGACAAGTTAACTCAGTCAGAGATAAATCACTAAAAGAATGAGCTGGCATTACATCATCTATAGCTGGAGAACCTATAAAAAACGGCGGCTCCACACAGCTGCAGAAGCTTTTTCCAACTAGTGAGGCAAAAGGCAAGATGTGATTTTAAGGATAGCGAGTCACTTCAAAGTAATGAGCAGAGAATCAATCTGTTGTGGCGCCTGGTGCCGTCGTTACAATATAAAAGCACTAGCACCTTCAGAGAATGAATTTGCTTATATAAACAAAGCATTTCTACATTAATGTGCTTCTCCATAGTGCACAGAAAGTGCGTTGCAGTGTGCAACAAGGTTATTATAGTTAATGAAAACTAAAACCAAAACTGAAACTATTATTAAAAAAACATTTTCGTAAACTGAAATAAAATAATTAAAACCGAAATGAAAAACTAAAACTAAATGAAACTGTTAAATTAGTTGGAAAGACTAACTGAAATAAAATAATAATTTACTAAAATATTTTTAGTTTTTGAATGAATATTCTTGCCGTTAGTCTTTAACCCTTGTAAGTTTTAACTCTAAAACAGAAAGTCATTCACCACGAGCCGCCTGCATATATTCATTCAGTGAACGGCGGCTGGTGACGGAGGGCGGCTATTCACATAGCATTTGCGGTGACATAGCAAGCTGAGTGCAGGTGCATAAAGCGTGAGAAATAGAAAGTGATTTGCGTGCCGCCTTTCTTTGTGCTTGTTGTATCAAGATGTAATTCAAACAGCTGAAGTCAGAATGTGCTGGTCAACAAAACGTTTACCATATGGACAGAAAAATCACGAGTGAGTAACATTTCAGTTTATTTCTCAGGTGTCTGCTTTTTGTTGATAGCAATTCACCTGCCACTTTGCACAGGAGAAATCGTTTTTACTTTCTCATATACGAAGTATAGAGAAAGTAATCATGAAAAAATTCGACCTCGATATTTTGATGAATCTTGATGTTATAGACAAACCAATATCCAACAATACTGTTTCTTGGAATTGTGTGTGTATGCACGCGCGTGTATGTGTGTATAAACACGATAACTCAAAAAAACAACTAGATAGATGGATGGATGAAATTTGGCATGTGGTTGTTGCACCACAATTATAGATCTATATTAACTTTTGGGCCAAATTCATCACCTAGAAGTGGTACTTTACCTGAACACATACTCCATCCATCCATTTTCCAACCCGCTGAATCCGAACACAGGGTTACGGGGGTCTGCTGGAGCCAATCTCAGCCAACACAGGCAGGGTGCCAACCCACCGCAGGACACACACACTAGGGCCAATTTAGAGTCGCCAGTCCACCTAACCTGCATGTCTTTGGACTGTGGGAGGAAACCCACGCAGACACGGGGAGAACATGCAAACTCCACGCAGGGAGGACCCGGGAAGCGAACCCAGGTCCCCAGGTCTCCGAACTGTGAGGCAGCAGCGCTACCCACTGCGCCACCGTTCAAGTCCAAAAGCCCTCTTCTTTCTAAGCCCCTGTGATTTTCATGAGAAAATATTTTAAAAATTATAAAATTGTTCATATTCAGTGTCTAGTTTTGATTATGCTTGTTTTTATCAGACAAAAACAAAACCAGATAGTGGAAACTTACTACACTGCCTGGTTTACTAACATTAAACTCATATCCAAATCTGTTAAGTGTACAGTTCTGTCTGACTGTGACACAAAACTCTGTAGGCACTCCATGCCATAATTACTAAAACTGAAACTAATATATATGAAAATAAAATAGAAATGTCTTTGTGAAATAAAAACTAAACTAAAACTAAAAATACATGATGAAGGAAAACTAAAACTAAACTGAATTTCAAAGTAAGGTCAGAAATAATACAGAAATAAAAACTAATATAAAAAGGCAACACTATAATAACCTTGGTGTGCAAGCATGCACCTGAACAGATGCTCTGTGATAAACCTGTCCAGGATCCACCAAATAATCAGCCAAGTTGGACAGCGTTACAACTTTGAATGTAATTAGCTGAACGTAAAAACAGGTAATCTGATGCAGCATTTATTTTTTAACCAGTTCATTTAATTTGTGGTCAGTATCACATAGTACAGCCCTTATATTCCTTAGTTCATTGGCCACATCTCTAACAGCATCCACTATTGCATTTTGTGACTCCAGAACAGTCCGTTTGCACACAGCTAGACATCTTCCCAGTGGTTTCCAAAGCAGAGATGTGTGTGCAGCCAGTGCCCAAAGATGTGCTCGGCTCAACAGCACCATCACCGCCTGAGCATCGCATAGGAGATAGCTTTTGTAATATTTTCTAGAAACAGAATAAACAGACGGTGGGCTGTGACTCGCCATTTCATGCTGACTGCGATATCGGACCACTTTTTCTCTTTTGGGCCCTGTGCGACTTTCTGAACTTCAACTTCGAGTGTCTCCACCACACTTTTATTGCTTATACCACTGCGTAAGCCAACAAATAGTATTCATTGAAATTTTTTTTCACGTGTCTTTTTCATTGTTTTTTTTAACTAAACACTGAACTGAAAGTAATATTTATATTGATTTGCATATTAAAATACTGCAAAATTCTGGAGGGAGTCAGGGTGGGGCTGAAGGCACATGCATGTGTGTTAAATTTCACATTCATTGGGATTTGTAAAGAGGAAGTGCGTGGAACCTAGCGTATGCATAGATGTATGCATCTGGATTTTTGTGTACGTACATAAATTTCCACTTTTGTCCAAACACCACGTTTTAGTGTGAATTCAGCATTATACATGAGGCCCCAGGTGTAAATGGGGATAGTAATTATCATTTGCCTTACTGTAGATGCTGAGTGGGTCACAACTGATATACTCTTACAACAGCAGGTGCATAGTGGGTAAAAGGTTGAGAATCACTAGTGTAAAGATTGCCCAGAAACATTTTAAATATACAGAAAACACAATTTAAAAAGCAGACATTTTGAACACTTGTTCCCAATAATAAAAGTATAAAAAAAAACTCAGCCCCAAGAGAATTTGATACCAAGACATACAGTAAACTTTAGTATCAACAAGCACATACTGAAACAGTGAAATGAGATCTGGAGGCACAGAAAACTCACATTGTCAGCCAACATAAGGGCACCGGCCTCAATAACAAACTCATGAGACTCCTCGTCTCTCACAACTGCAGCAGTCAGACCAGCAGCACTTGATGCTTTTCCACTTGTGTACACAGCTCGGGGACTGAACTCCTCCACATGCCTGAAATGAAAGGACACAACTCACAGTAGAGATCGAGAGACCCAGGACATCACCACTTGTGTTTGAAAAGTCCCTAAGAAGGTGTTGTGGATCTTTGTGCTCATTCAGCTTTTGGCAAGCACACAAATTCTCTGTATTCTCACTACAGCTATGAGTGTTTTTGAGATATACTTTTGGATTAAATCAACATGCTCTTCAAAGCAGTCAGTTTGGCAGCAGAGTTCAGCAATACCAATAGTATTTATAATGTGAAATGTATATTTCCACAATTCTGGTTAAATAATGGATAAATGCAAAGCACCAGTTCTTTATACTGCAACATGAGAAACACCTGCCTGCAAATGCAAAAATCAAGTAAAGAGGCTTTCTTGACATACCAAGTGAATATACAAGTGATAACTGTTGTCCAATATTCCTTCAAAACTTTGCTTGTGCATTTAAAAATAATTAATTTAGTAGAAAATAGCCCAACACGCTAACAGATACTTAAGAAAAAATATATATGCCCAAACTGCATTTAGAAATAAATGTTTAAGGATAGTCTAGAATGTTTGGGAATATCTTATGTTACATTAAAACTCTCCACTTTTTTCTTTTATTTATATACTGTATATAACTAAGCAATCTCTAAAATGGTGTGCATATACATGGTGAACATTTTAGGTGTACTAAGTTTAATATGAATCTCTGATCAATAAACTAACCTATAAAATAAAGAAATCCCTTCAGACTCTCTTTATACTAATGAAAGTCATGGCATATTTACTTTTGAATATTAATTTACATTAAAAATTGTTAAGCAGATGCTTTTACCCGATATAATTTACTAAACAGGTCAACATATCTGAGGACAAAGTTACAAAATTAATTGCAAGGGGAGAGCTCAGAACAAAAGAGAAGCAGGTTACAGTTCCCACATAATACAAACCTAACAGCTAAAATAACTAGACAGATACTCTCCCAAACAAGCTGAATGTTCTGTGAATTAGAATCAAAATTACACAACTCTGAATGAGTTCAAATTTTGGCATTTAATACAAAAGGAGTGCACTATAAAGAAATGCCTTTCAGCAATAGTTTTAAATTACTTACTTAAGAAACTGACTCTTTGCCGTGCTGGGATCACCCACAACGCAAACGTTAATGTCTCCTCGCAGAGAGGTGCCTTCCATAGTTGTTTTTGGAACACCTCCAAAAAGCATCAGTAAAATGCCTCTCTTTACCTCATCATTACCTAGTGTGTAGAATAACCAAATAGAAAATAAATCAAATTTAACAAAAAACAAAACAAAGTAAGCATCTCAGTTAAAGGCACTTCATAACATTCCAGCTATTCCTCTTTAACCACTTGTTGCGTTATTCTGAAGTAACAAATTCTTGAGTGAAGGAGGTGTCCCTATATGGGATGTGAAAGGTTGTGAAAGTCTTTTTGGCTTCATCTGCTTTCATGCAAGAGTTTATGCTTGCAGTTTTTAACTCACACTTACCATGGATGGTGGGGAAAAGGCTGGTGCAAAGGTTGTGGTAGAGATTCTTATCCTGACTCATCTCAAACACCTTTTCCCACTCCTTTACAGACATTTGGTTTTTAATACTCTCTGCTGTCTGCTCTTCATCTCTCAGCTCTTTGCCACCAAACTGAAAAAGCAAAAATGTTTCTTTATTCACTAGACAAACATTCTCAGACTTGTTGATGAGGGGGGGTGGGGGGTGGTTGTGCACAAAACTCGGGAAAAAAAAAAAAAGACATTTGGGAGCAATGAGTACAGTAAGCATTAATAGACCAATAGCCCATCACTGTGCATGAACACACATAAGAAGGCAATTTTAACTTACCAGATAACCTATCACACATCCATTCGTATACAGGAGAGGAACATAAGAGTGCCCAGAAAATAAAATCCCAATCGGACACCAACAGAAGGTGGAGGCTCCATACTATTACTGTCCAGCTTAGAATTTGAACCTGGTACTGCAGAGCTGTGAGGCTGCAGTGTTTACAATTGCACTTAACGCAGTAAACTTTTTTTTTTTTTTTTAATGAGGGCAGCATATACTAAAGACTCAAGGCCTACACAAAAAAGTACATTTACAATAATAATAAAAAAAAAAAAAAAAATTGTTGACAGCATGTAAGATTACTCAGTTGCTCAATTTTACTCACACACACACAAAAAAAAAGTTCAAAAATTTCATACATACCCGTGGGCTTGTAGGAGCAACATAACATGCCAGGAAAGATAACTTATAGGACAATTCCCTCACACCCAAAGCTCGCAAACCCCGAACTCCTTCATTTTCATAACCTTCTGAGCCAGCGACACGAGAGCTCGTTTCTGCCCGTGCACCTGAAAACACAAAAGTAAAACTTACAGATTAGATCATACTCCAGAATCCGTGTATTTCATAAATAAAATGTAGGAAGCATGAAGTGGATACGAAACTTGTATACGGTACTTTGTTAGCTTCTTCACCCTAACACCAACCCACGGCATTGGACAAATAAGAGAAAGTAAATAAATTAATCAATGCTGAAAAAGAATGTGGAACTTCTGATTGTAATTATTTAATTTTGCAGCAGTCTCAAAACATTAGTCACTGAGAAATTCATAATCTGTCTTTAATTTTGATGGACAAGGACAGCTACAAAAGCCTTGCCAATTAAATATTTAAGAACTGGAGAGATCTGACAAACAGAAGAAACCATTCAGTTTATCAAGCTTGTTATCTAATAGGTAGTTTATGTCAATATGTATCTTATCCGATAGTTGAAGTGGAAGGCTTAGCAGCTATTAAAACTAGGTAACTTGGTACTTTACGTTCCCATGGCTCACTGTGTAATGAAGTGCTTCTTGGCTTCAGCCTTGTCCACTTAGACTGCACTAGACGTCCACTTGCATTAGTCACTATTTGGCTGGATCAATGTTACTAATGCGTTTAAGATTTCTGAAGGCCTCAATAAGTCCCCAGCCGGGCCACCTTTGTTCAGTACTGAAAATGACAAGCTTACCTGCACCACATGAGGTGTTTCAACATAACAGGTAATGA
Source organism: Erpetoichthys calabaricus (assembly GCF_900747795.2). NCBI lineage: Eukaryota > Metazoa > Chordata > Cladistia > Polypteriformes > Polypteridae > Erpetoichthys > Erpetoichthys calabaricus. The sequence goes on from NC_041401.2 coordinate 43,195,037, forward strand.
ATAACATTACAACATTTAAAATAATATCAAGCTGTAATCATATATGAAGTATTTTTTAAGCAAGCAATTATTTTCATTCTTGACATTAAAATGGTACATATTTTGCTGAACCCCCACCCCCCGACACCAAATTTTCATTTTTAGGAGTCTGAAATCAAATGTTATTTAAACTATAAGTACCTTTATGCTTGTTTTGAATTCAGCAGCAAGCATAACTGACAAGCTGACTGCTAAATTAAAGCAGAAAGTTGCATTTTGTAGTCTTCCCTTTAATTGTCTCACAATCAAAGTCACACCAAGAAAACTGAACACTTCAACTAAAATACCTGGAGTGGTAAGCTGGGAAACATCTGGAACAACTATCAGACAGCCAATAAAATCACACTTGTCTCCAGCCTGGGCTGATTCAACTGCTTCAGCTCGCACAATCACCTCCATGCTGCGAGGGATGCTGCCACGAGGTAATTCGGCTTGGGTCTCCTGAATTCGGACCTGCAAAAGACAGATGCAGGGTATAGTTGTGAGCTGCAGGAACTTTTAACATTTGTAATTAGAACAACCTTCCTTTGCTAAAAAAAAAAAAAAACAATTAGGAAAACAATAACTGAACAGTAACATTGAACCTGACCTTCTGAAAATCAACAAATCGGGACTTGTTGGTATCCAGCATGAAGCGCCTCCGGTTGTTGCACACTGGGTTACGGCAGATGTTGGGCTGGGTGTATTTGAACTGCTGCTCAACATCTTTAAGAACAGTCTGGCAATCCAGGCAGAGGAAAGTGCCACTGACTAACTCTGGATGCACAGGGTGAGTTCGCACCACCTGGCCACTGATGCGAACTAAAGTGCCAACTCGGGCAGTCGTTAACTCTCGGATTCTGTACGGTGGGTAAAAGAAGAGAAAGCGTGCTCATGCAATAAATAAAGTTTAACAATGAACTGACACATATAATTAACTGGGGGCAGCAAAATAATCTAGACTGACCATCAAGTATAAAAACAATGTCTGAACCTCTGACATGAAGGTAAGAAATTCTTACTTGTGTCTGGATGGGAGATCCTGGATGGCAACATAAAACTCCTTATTAGCAGGAATATTTCCATGGTCACGTGCAAAGTTCCTCACAGATCGACAAAGATACGGATAGACTCTAGAAGAAGAAGAAAAAAAAAACAAAAAAACAACCACATGATACAAACACCAATAGGACCTTCAAGACATTTAGCATATTTGAGGGGAGAGTGGCCCTTACATACTACTATCTTCAACACATGGTGTCATTTTAAAAATCAAAAAGGAAAAAACAACTACTGCATATGAACTGAAAAAAATGTCAACCATGTTTAAAAAGAGTAAGTCTCTCTACTATGGAATATCAATTAATAAAAATAAAAAAAATAAAAAAAATTAAAAAGGCAGTAAGTGCAACTAGTGAAGAGTGCCATTAAAATGGTAGATAAGATTAAATGACCTGTCGCTAAACTAAGGCCATCTTAAATTTCATGCATTGTGCTCTATAATTCACATATTGGTTCTGTTTATCAGTTTCTAAAACAGTCAAGTTGCAGAATGTGCATACAATTTCTTGAAGCATTGGCCAGAAATGACACTAGAGACTAAAAATACGACCAAACTTAATTTTTTGTATACTAACACATACCATTTCTCATACATTCCACTTGCCAGTTCACGTTAAAAGTCACAATGACTGCTGCTCTTTCAAGACGTTTTTAAAACTATATTCCCCATGCATGTCTTTTGGGTCACCTACAGGGTTTTCATTCCTTGGACCTCCAATAATAGGAGCTTTGCAAGATTGTTTGAGATGTGCTCTTCATAAAAGTTGCCATATAAAAGTGTTAGATGACTGTACTGGAAAAAGAGGCTGAGCAGAGTTATCTAGTGGTTGGAAGCACTGGACTTTAACTTTGCTCAGGGCCACTCCTTTTTGGCATCCTTGTGTGTTACTTAGCCTGCCTGGGTTTCAGTAGTTTAAAAAATTTCTAACCAGTTTGCAGTCAGATTGATAAGGAGACAGTGTCTACTCGGACAGCTTTATGCACATGAACAAGTCTGGACAGAATGCAATGTCCATTACAGGACATATTAATCAGCTCTCTCATATGGGGCCAATTAAAACAACTCTGTTGTGTGAAGAAAACTTGAGTACACGTGAGGAAAAAACCCACATAAACATGGGGAGACTATGCAAACTCCCCATGGATGATGATAAGGTGTGAGGCTTAAACCCTGAGTAGATCTGTGAGACACAACTGCACTAAGCTCTATTAACACATATGTAGTACACACAGTGGACTTACAAAGTATTCAGACCGGTTCACTTCCTACACATTTGTGCTGTAGATTTACTGTTAATTAGATAAACCTGCTATTTCTGACCAACAATTAATAACCCATAATGACAACATGAAAGCATGTTTTCCCTTGAAACATTCTTGTTAAGTATTCAGGACCCTTGCTATGTTGCTCAAAGGCGAGTGAAAAGGTGCATGTTTGCTTAAATTCTCGTTGAAGTGAGTCTAGAACTTGACTGGAGTTGACCTATGGAAAACTGAATTGACTGAATATCATTTAAAAAAAAGACAGACACCCGTGTATTCAAGGTCCCACAATTCACACTGCATGTCATGAAAAAAAAACAAAAAAAAAAACAAGGTATGAAGTCAGAAGGACACGGTGTAGACCTCTGCGGTCAAACTATGGTGACACATGGATCAGGATAGGGGGATAAAACTACTTCTAAAGCTCAGAGTGCTCTCAGGGGCACAGTGGCCTCAATAATTGTGAAATGGCAGATGTTTGGAATGACCCGTAACCAGAGAGCCATTAGGAGAAAGATTCTCTGATCTGATGAGACACAAACTGAACTCTTTGAGCAAAACGTCAGACCAGGCACTGAACATCACCTGCCTCATACCATTCGTACGGTGAAGCACGGTGGTGACACAATCATCCTGTTGGAGCTTCTTAGCAGCAGTTAACAGGGAGACTGGTCAGAACTGAGAGAACGATGAATGCAGCCAAATACAGAGGTCCATGTAGAAGAAAAAAAAAAACCCACTCCAGAGGACACACCACATCAGACTGGGGAGATGGTTCACCTTTCAGTGTGACTAAGCCCCAAAGCATACAGTTAAGGCATCACTGGTGTGGCTTTGGGACAAGCCTTCAATGCCCTTGAGTGGTCCAGTTTTCAGCTGAGAGGCCATTTTTGAACTGGGGCTACCACTGAGAAGCAGTAAATCTAACTGTTGGTCCATCCACTAATGTACATGCTTATAATAAATTATCACAAATACAATGGCATTCTGGGGTTTCTATTATTGACATCAGATCTGGACAAAGGTGCATGTTAAACATATACCAATAATAATTAAAACCACAAGTCAAGCTGCAGGAAAGGCTAGCTGCCACCTTAGTCAGCATGTGACATATTACTTACAAATAGTCCTTCCCATCAACTGTGCACTTTTTCGCTTCTGCTGCCCTACTAGCTATGCTATTTCCAATATGGGCTGAAATCTAAGTAATATAAACCTCAGAATGTTTAGTGTTCATCTATTGGAATCCATTTTAAAATACATGTAGTAATAAAATACACTTCATTTTTCATTCCAACAGATGGCACATCAAACATTAGCACTGCTTTTACGAACCCATACCAAATGGCATTTAACAGAGACATGGCAAATCAGACAAATATTTACAGACACACACAGTCCTTTCATTATGTGGATAGCTTTTATATAAAAATTTGCTTCATAGTCCACTTTGACCTGCCATACACCTCATTATACATGCACATTTCTACAAATATAAACACTTCTTGGACAGAGATATGTCTTTATATCTACAAACAGTGTACTACAATCTACATACTGTCCTTGCATGATTAATTCAATTCAAGGTTGTGAGCGATCACTGCTTATCCCAGCATCACTGAGAACAAGACAGGAAACAGCCCTGGGCCGGGTGTCCATTCATTAAAAGGACCCACTCAGTCATTCACTCACACGTTAGCTCAAACCTGGATTTGTAAACATAACCTGCACATCTATGGCTGTAGTTTGGTTCTAAGCAGAACACTGCATGTTGAAACTGTGTGATCTGATGGCACAACAGCTAGTTCTCATACCACAAGCCTTCAGTAGTTGGCATTGGGGATGGATGTTATTTACTTCACGGAACACAAAGGTCTAAATGTATTTATACCACTCAAAACAATGATCAAATCTGGTTGCATTTCTGGTCAGTTTCATTAAGGTTCATATGGGCTTAGCATTTAATAACAAATGCTGGCCAGTGAAATGTGCAGTTTCTCCATACAAAAGAAGAAAAAGTACCACACTGCTTGTAGCACATTACAAATTGTAATAGGTAACTATGGTAACATATTGAATTACATTTGTTAATAAGTAATATAACTTTCTTTTGAAAGTAATGTTCCCAAGCACTGCAGCCGAAACAGGAAGAAAGCACAAACTCGACATGAACAAACCCTGGATGTGGGAAACACCAGTGTTACCCAAAGCTGCTCCTTTGAAAACAGTAATGCATACCCCTACACACAAAATAACGAATTTGCATGAGCACAAGTACAAGCCATACACACTTAATAATAATAATTCATTACATTTATATAGCGCTTTTCTCAGTACTCATGCGTGGAGATACAGTTTTCAAGTCTCCTACCCAGGAAAGGCAGGTGTCAAACTTGTTAAGTATAAAAGGCTGCACATAGCCGCTTTATTCAGCGCGTACAGTCACTAATGTAACAACAATAAGTTAGATTCCTCACTTATCTGAATTGAAGGAAATAAATCAAAACCACATTATGTGTCCTATAATATCTCCTAATTAGAGGGTTTCCGAGCTTTGCAGGCTGCCACCTTGGTGCTCGTTAGTCGTTATCTTACCTGTAAAACTCCTCCTGGATGGTGGTTGAGAGCTCCTGGTTAAACTGCTCGAGATCGCTGAAACTGACGAGCAAAGTGTTTCTCTCGGGGCGGATCAGCTCCTCCGCATCTTGCAAGTATTTGATGTCGCCATCACTATTCTGAAACCTGAAAGAAGTGATACAATTAAATCTCGAGGCGATGCCATTTATTAATCACGCAACCGACACAAAATATATACAAATAGATAATGGCCAGCAGTTTAAATGAAATGCATTTCTGTTTCAATGCACATGCGAGAAAATATTAAAAGTGACGTCTTCGGAAGTTTGCGCTTTGCGTACAGCTTTTAAACTTCCATTTAAACGTTCGACTGTGAATTAAAACCGGGCTTTCTGTGAGAGTTTTGGGCTTTGCAGATAACAGCAACCCTCCTCCCTCCCTCCCTGACAGCCTCCACGTTGCCGCTCAATTAATAAGCTTACGTTTTCTACTTACTCTTCCAAAAAAGCTTGAAATAATTTCTGACACTTTTCTGCCAGCTCATCTTTTACTTGCTGGCCAGTGGCTCCTACAGCTGGTTCCGGAAGGTCCATATTTTGAATCTTGTAGTTAAAATGATACACAAAGCTGCAGAACACTCGCAGGCTCCCCCTCACCCGTACTGCACTGAAAGAATTCGCGCCAATCCTAAAAGTCACGTGTTCACTTTCGCGCCACTGGCGCCCAATCCGTATCGTCGTCTCTGCTCCGTGACGTCATTAGACGGCCTGCACGCATGCGCTTCAGAACGTGGGCGGAGCGAACTCTTAAAGGAAATGGACGACTGCTTCCTCGTGCTGGGCACAGAAGTATGCGGTGCCAGTAACTAAAGTAAAAACAATGGAGAAAATAAGAACACAACTCCTAACGGAACAGTGTCGTTAGTTTAGACTAAATTTATTGACATACTTAACTTCACGATAGACGGATACATACACTCGGAAGCAGGATTAATTCGGCATAATAATGAAATGTATAGCATTAAGATAAGGGATAGCGAGTTAAAAGGTGTATATACTAGAAAAATGCTTTCAGCACTCTTGGGTAAATCCTCATACTTGCAAAACATTACTAAAAATGTGTGTTTAAAATCAAATAGCGTTGATGTTTTGTGTATTTGAAGTGATTATTGTTAACCTTGATAAAGCATTCGTTGTATCCAACAAATGGATAACAAAATTTGAGTCTTCACGGTAAAAAAAAAAAAAAAAAGTTCAGTTTTACTAGTGAGGCATCTCAAACACGCGAGAGGCTTTTTATCTTGTGACTTTGGTTTTACTGCCATCTAGTGGCTTTTAAAATGTATCACAATAATTTCACCGGAATAAAATAGTTATACTTGTCTGTCGATATCTGGAACTTGAGACTCTTGCATTTCAGGCAGCAGTGGCAGATGGGTGAACATTTAAAAAATACATAAATATCTGATTTCTTACCTTAGCCCATTACACAAATATACCCAAGCAACATAACAGCAGAAGTGGAAAATTCAGAAATATACACCCTGAATTAACAAGGAAATATAAAAGTCCTCTTGTGTGCATACGTTTGGATTTTACAGCATTCGACAAGCATACAGGTAAGGAAAGACCAATCCCACGTGCCAGGATTTTGCAGGCATTAGGAGATAATAAACGGGCCTTTTGTGATTATAATGTATAAAGTATGGAATAGCTTCGGTAGACATTCAAGTTTGGGTTACACACACACATATATAAATATATATATATATATATACTGCTCAAAAAAATTAAAGGAACACCTTTTAATCAGAGTATAACATCAAGTCATTGAAACTTCTGGGCCCTGTGCTCATTGCCTGGCACCATGGAGCTCGACTGGTAATTGGCGGATCCACCACTGGCATCCTGTGCTTTTCACAGATGAGAGCAGGTTCACCCTGAGCACGTGTGACAGATGTGAAAGGGTCTGGAGAAGCAATGGAGAACGTTATGCTACCTTAACACTGTTCAGCATGACCGGTTTGGTGGTGGGTCAAAGATGGTCTGGGGAGGCATATCCATGGAGGGACGCACAGACTTCTACAGGCTAGACAACAGCACCTTGACTGCCATTAGGTATCGGCATGAAATTCATAGACCCATTGTCATTCCCTATGCTGGTACAGTGGGTCCTGAATTCCTCATGTGGCGAGAGTGTGCAGGCAGTTCCTGGAGGATGAAGGAGCTGATACAATTGACTGGCCCCCACGCTCGTCTGACCTATCTAAATCCAATAGAACACCTCTGGTACATTATGTTTTGGTCCATCTGATGCCGCCAGGTTGCACCTCAGACTGTCCAGGAGCTCAGTGATAACCTGGTCCAGATCTAGGAGGAGATTCCCCAGGACACACCATATGTCCTCTTATTAGGAGCATGCAAACCCCCCCCCCCCCCCCCCCCCCCCGATGTTGTCAGGCATGCATACAAGCACGTCGGGGCCATACAGACTACTGAGTACAATTTGGACTTGCTGCAATGAAATTTGGGCAAATTAGACTAGCCCGCGCATCATTTTTTCACTTTGATTTTTGGGGTGTCTTTGAATTCAGCCCTTTGCAGGTTGATGATTTTCATTTCCATTAAACGATGTGGCATCCTTTCGTTCTTAACACATTGCCCAGTCCATATCAGTATAGATATCCAGCAGGATTTTTTTTCCCATTGAGATCTGATATTTTCAAAGTGTTCCTTTAATTTTTTTGAGCAATATATATATATATATATATATATATATATATATATACAGTGGTGTGAAAAACTATTTGCCCCCTTCCTGATTTCTTATTCTTTTGCATGTTTGTCACACAAAATGTTTCTGATCATCAAACACATTTAACCATTAGTCAAATATAACACAAGTAAACACAAAATGCAGTTTTTAAATGATGGTGTTTATTATTTAGGGAGAAAAAAAATCCAAACCTACATGGCCCTGTGTGAAAAAGTAATTGCCCCCTTGTTAAAAAATAACCTAACTGTGGTGTATCACACCTGAGTTCAATTTCCGTAGCCACCCCCAGGCCTGATTACTGCCACACCTGTTTCAATCAAGAAATCACTTAAATAGGAGCTGCCTGACACAGAGAAGTAGACCAAAAGCACCTCAAAAGCTAGACATCATGCCAAGATCCAAAGAAATTCAGGAACAAATGAGAACAGAAGTAATTGAGATCTATCAGTCTGGTAAAGATTATAAAGCCATTTCTAAAGCTTTGGGACTCCAGCGAACCACAGTGAGAGCCATTATCCACAAATGGCAAAAACATGGAACAGTGGTGAACCTTCCCAGGAGTGGCCGGCCGACCAAAATTACCCCAAGAGTGCAGAGACGACTCATCCGAGAGGTCACAAAAGACCCCAGGACAACGTCTAAAGAACTGCAGGCCTCACTTGCCTCAATTAAGGTCAGTGTTCACGACTCCACCATAAGAAAGAGACTGGGCAAAAACGGCCTGCATGGCAGATTTCCAAGACGCAAACCACTGTTAAGCAAAAAGAACATTAGGGCTCGTCTCAATTTTGCTAAGAAACATCTCAATGATTGCCAAGACTTTTGGGAAAATACCTTGTGGACTGATGAGTCAAAAGTTGAACTTTTTGGAAGGCAAATGTCCCGTTACATCTGGCGTAAAAGGAACACAGCATTTCAGAAAAAGAACATCATACCAACAGTAAAATATGGTGGTGGTAGTGTGATGGTCTGGGGTTGTTTTGCTGCTTCAGGACCTGGAAGGCTTGCTGTGATAGATGGAACCATGAATTCTACTGTCTACCAAAAAATCCTGAAGGAGAATGTCCGGCCATCTGTTCGTCAACTCAAGCTGAAGCGATCTTGGGTGCTGCAACAGGACAATGACCCAAAACACACCAGCAAATTCACCTCTGAATGGCTGAAGAAAAACAAAATGAAGACTTTGAGTGGCCTAGTCAAAGTCCTGACCTGAATCCAATTGAGATGCTATGGCATGACCTTAAAAAGGCGGTTCATGCTAGAAAACCCTCAAATAAAGCTGAATTACAACAATTTTGCAAAGATGAGTGGGCCAAAATTCCTCCAGAGCGCTGTAAAAGACTCATTGCAAGTTATCGCAAACGCTTGATTGCAGTTATTGCTGCTAAGGGTGGCCCAACCAGTTACTTGGTTCAGGGGGCAATTACTTTTTCACACAGGGCCATGTAGGTTTGGATTTTTTTTTCTCCCTAAATAATAAAAACCACCATTTACAAACTGCATTTTGTGTTTACTTGTGTTATATTTGACTAATGGTTAAAAGTGTTTGATGATCAGAAACATTTTGTGTGACAAACATGCAAAAGAATAAGAAATCAGGAAGGGGGCAAATAGTTTTTCACACCACTGTATATAGTACATACACACACACATATATATGTAACTGTGAAAGGTTAAGTGAGCAGTAGATCAACTGATCACCAAAAGGCATAAAAGTTAAAGATGACACATTTCTTTAATATTTTAAGGAAGATTACATTTTTATTTCCATCATTCACAGGTACAAAATACCAAGAAAATGAAAGGGACCCGAAGCAAAAATCTGAGCACCCAAAATGGTCAGTACTTACCAATGCCCTCTTTGGCAAGTATCACAGCTTGTAAATGTTCTTTGTAGCCAGCTAAGGGTCTTTCAGTTCTTACTTGGGGTACTTCCACCCATTCATCCTTATAAAAGGCCTCTAATTCTGCAAGATTTTTGGGCTGCCTGGCAGGCACTGCTCTTTTGAGATCTATTCACAAATATTCAATGATGTTTAGGTTGGAGGACTACTGTGAGGGCCATGGCAAAACCGTCTGCTTGCGCCTCTTCAAATATTCCATTGTAGATTTTAAGGTGTGTTTCACATCATTCATCTTGTTGTAGCCCCCACTTTCTTCTCAAGTTCTATTTTTTTTACAGATGGTGTGATGTTTGCTTCCAGAACTTGCTAGTATTTATTTGAATCCAATCTTCCCTCTACCAAAGACATGTTCTCTGTGCCACTGGCTGCAACACAAGCTCAAAACATGATCGATCCACACCCATGCTTAGATATGTGTTCTTTTCCTGGAATTCGTTCCCCTTTTCTCTCCAAACATACCTTTGCACAGTGTGACCAAAAAGTTCTATTTTGTCTTCATCAGTCCAGGGGATGTTTCGAAAATGCTTCGGGCTTGTTTAGATGGCCATTTGCAAACTTCAGGCATTGAATTTTGTGGCTAGGATGCATGAACAGTTTTCTTCTGCTGACTCTATAATGAAGGTCGTATGTGTTCAGGTGTCACTGCACAGTACAACTGTGCACTAAAACTCCAGAGTCTGCTAAATCTTCCTGAAGGTCTTTTGCAGTCATAAGGGGGTTTTTATTTGCCCTTATAGCAATCCAACAAGCAGTTCTTTCAGAAAGTTTTCTTGGTCTTCCGAACTCAACCTGACCCCCACTGTTCCCGTTTACTGCCTTTTCTTAATAACATTACGCACCGAGGAAACAGCTACTTAAAACACTTTGCTATCTTCTTGTAGTTTTCTCCTGCATTGTGAGCATCAATCATTTAATTTTACTTTTCAGAGTGCTAGGCAGCTGTTTAGATAGCTGCTGATTGCTGGGACAAGGTTTGAGGAGTAAGAGAATTTATATAACTTTGCAATCTGCATCACCCAGGGTTTCCCAACGATGACTGTCAACAAGACACATATTGTAAGTCCGAGACCTCAAATATTTTGAGGTGCCCAAACTTTTGCATGATGCTCCTTTCCTAGTTTTCAGTGCACAACTATGCCAAACAAAAACAATACACTATCCATCCATCCATCCATCCATAAAATGCTGAAATGTGTCATCTTTAGCTTTATGCCTTTTGGTGATGCAGTTCCTCTTCTGCTCACTTAACTATTCACAGTAAGAGACATTTTAAGCAAGGGGGCCATGCCACTGTATATACAGACATGCACACCATGGATTCAGTAAGTACTCAGACCACTTTACTTTTTACACATTTTGCTCTTCATTTATTTATTTATTTTTCCTCATGCAACACTCAGAATGGCAAAGTGAAAACTGGATTTTAGAAATTTTCCAAATTTATTAAAAGTAAAAACTGAAATATCACCTTGACACGTTTTCGGACCTTTTACTCAGCACTTTGTGGAAGCACCTTCGGTGGCGATTACAGCCTGAAGTCTTCTCGGATATGATGCGACAAGCTTTCCACACTTGATTTGGGATTTTCTGTCATTCTTCTCTGCAGATCATCTCAAGTTCAGTCAGGTTGGATGGAGACAGTCGGTGGGCAGCTACTTTCAGTTCTCTACAGAGCTGTTTGATTGGATTTGAGTCCAGGCCCTGGTTGGCCACTCAAGGACATTCCCAGAGTTGTCCCTAAGCCACTCCTGTGTCATCTTTACTTTGTACTTAAGGTCACTGTCATGTTGGAAGGTGAACCTTCAGCCCAGAGTGCTCTCAAGCAAGTTTTCAGTAAGGCTGCTTCTGTACTTTGCAGCATTCAGTTTTCTCTCAACCCTGCTTAGTCACAGTTACTGCAGCATAGCATGATGCTGCCACCACTGTGTTTCATCGATGTATTGGTATTGTGCAGATTTGAGCAGAGCTGGCTCCCTTCAGACATGATGCTAATCTTGGTATCTTTAGAGCACAGAATCTTGTTTCTCACAGCCAGAGTACTTTAGGTGCATTTTTGCAAACCCCAAATGGGCTTCCATGTGTCATTTACTGAGAAGAGGCTTCAGTCTGGCCATTCTGTCATGAAGCCAAGATTGGTAGAGTGTTGCAGTGAGAGTTGTCCTTTTAAAAGTTTACCAAAATCCACAGAGGTTCCCTGGAGCTCAGCAAGAGTTACCATTGGGTTCTTAGTTACCACTCTCCCCATGGTACTTTTCTCACAATTGCTTAGGTTGGCAGAGTGGCCAGGTCTAGGAAAAGTCACGGTTGTTCCAAACTTCTTTCATTTAAGAATTATGAAATCAGCTGTGTTCTTGGGAACCTTCCATGCTGCAAAATTACTTATAGCCTTCTCCAGATCATTCTCTAAGCTGTGCAGGGAATTCATGTGACCTAATGGCTTGGCTTTTGCTTTGATTAACATTTTCAGCAGGGGGCCCTTCTACAGACAGATGTGTGCCTTTCGTAATCATGACCAATCAGTTGAACTGACCACAGGTAGACTCCAAACAAGGTACAGAAAAATGTCAATGATGGTCAACAGAATGGGATGCACCTGAGCCAAATTTCAAGTGCCATAGCAAAGGGTCAAAATATTTGTGTCAATGTGCTTTTTCAACTTTTTTTTCCCATACATTAAATAAATAAATAAAATTCTCTTTTTGTTTTATCATTCTCAAGTATTAAGTGTTGCTTGATGAGGGAAAAAATTAATTTAAATTACTTTAGCACAAAACTGCAACATAAAATGAGTACAGAGTGATGGGATCTGAATACTTTCTGAATCCACTATGTGTTTGTTTGTATGTACACACACACAGTATAGAAAAGAATCTCCCCCTGTAAAAATATTCACATTTTGTTGCTTTGCAGCCTGAAATGAAATCACAGCTTTATTTACTCAATGCAACCTATAACATCAAAGGTAGATAAGCAGCAGTTCAGAAAAATAATTATAAATAAAAAACTGATAAAGTTTGAATTGATAAATAATCACTTATCACTTTTGCTTTAATTACACAGTCTGATGGGATACTTCATTACTAACTTTGCACATCTAGACAGAATTTTTTACAGAACTGTTCAAGCTCAGTCAAATTGGACGGTGACCATTTTTGGATTACAAACTGCAAATCATTCCCCATATTTTCATTACGGTTTGGGTCTGAGCTCTGACTAGGCCACACAAGGACATTCACTTTAATTCTCTCTCCACTACTGTGTGGTCAGTTCTGCTGTGTGCTTCATGTCAATGTCATGTTTTAAACTTTCTGGCAGAGAGTGCAGGTTTTCTTCAAGAATTTGACAATATTTTGCCCCATCCATTTTCCCTTCTACCCTTAAATGTGCTACAGTCCCTGTTGCAGAGAAACACCCCAACAACAAGATGCTGCAGCCTCTAAGTTTTACTGTAGGCATGGTGTATTTTGGATGGTGAGCTGTATTGGCTTTTCCACCAGATGTACTGTTTGGTGCTGAGGCCAAATAGTTCAATTTTGGTCTCATCTCACCATAACACATTTTTCTACTTGGCTTCAGAATCTTCAAGGTGCATTTTGGCTAAGCTCAAACAAAATTTAATGTGGCTTCTTGAGGAATAGATATTTTCTTGCAACCCTCCCATACAAGCCACATTTGTGGAGTGCTTGTGATGTGGTCGTCACATGCACACAATGACCACTCTTTGCCATAATATCCTGTAACTCCTTCTAAGTTGCCATTGGCCTCTTGGTAGCCTCTCTGACCAGTTTCCTCATTGCTCTCCCATCAAGTTTGGTGGGGATGGCCTGGTCCCGGGAGGGTCCTAGTAGTACCAAATACTTACCACTTCTTAATCACTTTACTGTGCTCCTAGGGATTGGTAGAGCTTTTGAAATCTTTTTGTACCCATCTCCTTGCTTGTGCCAGTCCACAGCTTTATCCCTGTGATCTTCTGAAAGTCCCTTTCCATCCATAGTCGATCGTTTGGTTTCAGTTTCAGTACCAAGCACTGGAATGCTCCAGAAATAGCAGTTTTTATGCTAAACTAATCACAATGATTAAAACAGATCACAGGTGGAAGCTAATTACCTTGGTGTACAATGGAGACAGCGATTACTTATACCTGACTGAGTTTACAAGTATTGTTTGGGGTTGGGGGAAGGGGTGATTCTTTATCAGTCTCATATTATTATTTCTCTGAACTTTTGCTATTATATCTTTGAGTGGAATGTTACAGGTTGCATCATGTAAATTAAGCTGAAAATTTTTTTTGTGCGTATTTTCATTTTAGGATGTAAAGCAAGAAAATGTGAATATTTTCAAAGGGGGTGATTCTTTTTCTATGCTCACTGTACATATATATATATATATATATATACATACACACACACACACACACACACACACACACAGTATAAAATAAAACAGTATGATGGTAAAAAGGAAAACTTAACATTTGATTCTGACAATGTTTTCTTTATAGACCATATTAAAATATATTTGCAAAAGTTTACTGTATTTTGAAAATAATGAAGGGAACACAAAATAGCAGCATTTATTTTTATTGCAGTAAATCACACATTCATGTCATTTTTAATCACTTCCATGCTCTGCTGATGAAAGGCTTTTGGTTGCCTACTAAGTGTAAAAAGTCAGCTTTTGTATTTTGAAAACATGGATAAAAATAAAAAGTACATGTGTTAAAAAAGACTATTTAATCCTTATAAACATTTAACACATATGTGGTTCCTTTTGCAATCTAAATTAGTTCACTGTAGAATTGTATATTAACATTTTAAGGATTTTCTTTAAGAATTTGTCTATTTGCACTTGATTTGCTTCACTGTAGTTAAAAGTATTTACTGTATAAATACTGTAAAATATCAAACTAGTGCACTTCTCTATGGAGTCAATCGTTTTGGATCACGAGGGAACATGGATGTCTGGCGAACATTGTGAAGTCCAAGATACAGCATTGTCACGCGCTCCAAACCTGAAAGAAACAACCTATTAGATTTGAAGGACCCAAGGCCACGGTCTAATTCCCAATGAAACAATCAAGCAATAATTGTTGCACTGGTTATCAGTGAACCAGAATTTCTTAAACTGTCAATTTAATCTTTAAGACTGGCCTACACACACTAAAATACCATTTCACAATATGAACAAGTCCACCACATGCGTGGCCAAAATAAAACATTAAAAATCATTACCTATTCCACCACCAGCATGGGGAGGAGCTCCATATCGGAAGGAGTCGATGTATGCTTTAATTTTCTCAAGATCTGAAAGTGTCAGAAGGCAAATTAATTTGCAAATTATTTTTCTTTACTTGGCAAAAAGACACAATTTACTCTATAAATCTCTTTGTTATGTGACCAATTTTGAGCTGTTTTAGTACAGCTAACTTTAGAAGACACATGAAAAACAAAGAAATAATATGCTAGTGCCAAGTAAATCGAATTGCTCTAATGAAACAATGGGCATAGATGAGGGGGGCAAACTTCATGACAAACTGATTCATGATTCACTGACAGTGAAGAATTATACACAATAAGCACTTCAAAAATAAAATGCTTACTTGCAAAATATTGGTCTCAAACTTATTAGATAATTATAATTATATTTATCTGGTTAAAAACCACAGACAACCGTATAACATAAAAAATTACCAATATTGTGATGAATAGCCCTTTCTGTTAAAAGATCTGGATCGTGGATTCTTTGTGCTCCAGACAGGATTTCTTCTCCCCTCATGAACATGTCATATGAATTAGAATATTTCTGAAACATTACACACACTGCTGGTTACTCAGACGAAGGAAGTTGAAAGCAAAACAAACAAAAAAACAAATAAGCCATGCAAATGGATATGACTTACAGCATTACTGGGATCTGGCATAGTGTAAAAAGGTCTCACTGCCAGGGGATACTTATCAAGAATGTAGAAATCTGTATCATACTGAAAAGGAAAAGAATTATTTATTTACATGAATAATCATTAAAATGTGCATTTCACTTTATTTTGCAAAACTGGACAATTACTAAAGTAAAAGGTTCTCTGGCATAAAAGACAGAGAAACATACATATCAAATATAACTTAATATTACACAAATCAGTTATACAGTATCAAGACCAAAACAGAGACAAAACTGCTTCATTAGGCATTTTCTTTTAACTTCTCTCTGAAAGCAAAATTTAATATACTCTTAAATACTAAACTTCCATTTACAAGCTCAGAATGCTGTACACATTTCCAAATACAGTTCCTTGAAAAAGTATTCGACACTCTAAACTATTTTCACATTTTAGTGTTCTTAGATTCTAAACTTACAAATATTTAAAAAGTAAGGATTTTTTCCAGCTATTCTACAAAACAGTATTCATCATGTCAAATCAAAAGAAACAAACTGAAAACCTTTAAGTAATTTGATTAAATTAAACTGAGATTTAAAAAGCATTTATCCCATTTGTAAATAATAAGGCTACCTTTGTTCAGGTATGATTACTTTAACATCTCACCCAATTTATTGATGGTCTCCACATGTGTAGGAAGGTGGGAAGGGGTGTTATGAACTGTTACTGATTAAGCTTATAGGATAAATCTCCCCTTTTCTCACATCCAACAGTATAGTAACGTTTCCAACGTGAAGACAAAACAGTGCTCAAGCAAGGCGGGAAAATAATTCTTGAGAAGCACATATCTGGGGATGGGCTCAGGACCATCTCAAAGGCTCTGAACACACGTCTGAGCTCAGGGTAGCCCACCAAATGAAAATGGGAAAAAATGATATTACGGCCCTAGGTCAGGTCATCTCTCTAAACTTAGTTGCTGTAAAAGAACACCAATTGTCACTCCGAGTTAAAAAAGTCAGAGACTGTAATCCAAGAGAATGTTAATAGCTCAACAATTTCCAAGGCACTGCGAATGAAGAGCTTTTATGGAAAAACAGCAAGGAAAAGCCCTGTTTGAAAGAAAAACATGTCCTTGCTCATACCAAATTTGCAAAATGTCACTTGGGAGATACAAACACTGCACATCAGCCAGGTAACACACAACATCATGCTGTGGGAATGTGTTTTAGCAGCTGGGATTGGCAATCTGGTCATGACTGAGGGAAAGTTATAAGATGCATAGTACAGACATTCTGGAGGAAAACCTGCTCCTCTCTGCCAGAAAGCTTAACACTATTGTGGATGACTTTTTTTTTTCCCCGTCGTGGCCATAGGCCGATTTTTTTTTTTCAGAAAAAGTATTTTGTCAAAAATGTCAAAATTGTTACTCTTCACCTAGTGGAAAGCATACAACTAACTGCGAGCTCCCTGTATAAAGTAATTTTGACACGTATGGTACCATTAAAAGCAACAAATTATATGAACTGCTAAGTTGCATTGTTTGCAATATGTCACTTGCTGATGCCGTTTTCTAGTAGCACTCTCAATGCTACTTTTTGACAGCTGTAAATATTCATTTTATAGTGTAGAACCCATGTCATCAACAATACAACAAAACAGATTTTGTTTTTTAAATTAAGACAGCGACTGTTTGTATTTAATGCTGTGTTCTAAGTCTTTACTTCCATCCAGCAGATAAACCTAAACAACACATTCTAGGTGACTTTTTTAACATTTATCCCCTGGATGTTGACACCAACCTTAAAAGAATTAAACTAGGGAGGAATTTGTCTTTTAACAAGGCAATGACCAGAAGCAGATTACCAAAGCAATGGAGTGGTTTAAAATGAAGAAAACTGATGTCCTTGAGTGGCCCAGTCTGAATCCTTAGCTTAACCTCACAGGAACTTCCGTGGTGAGACCTAAAAACTGATATTCATCACCACTCCGCAATGAAACAGGCACAACCTGAGAAATTTTATAAACAGGAAAGGACAAATGTTGCTCCATTGTGTTACACAGAATTAATGGACACTCATCCAAAAAGACTACCCTGCTGTAATAGCTACAAAATTGTGAATTTCCCATTGGGATTAAAAAAGTATCTATCTATCTATCTAAAAGGTTGTTCAACCAAGTACTCTGGGAGACAGTACAAATTGCTGACATTCCTGCTTTTAGAATTTATTTTTATATGTCCTATAATTTTCTTTCTAGAAATTTTTAGAAGTAAAAAAAAAAAAAAAAAAAATTACCAGTCAAACTGACCAAAATTCCAGGTTGTAACAATCACTTTAAAAATGGTTGGGGGCAAAATACTTGAAACACTGTACATTCATCCATGTATTTCTGAATCCATTTAATTCATGTGAGCTTTGTAGGAGCGGAAGGGTACAGTATCTGGGCAGGGAAAACACACACATACCCACTCTCATTCATAACAGGCCAATTTACAATTATTTATTAACAAAACTTCCTTATCTTTGGAATTTGGATGGAAAATCAGAGCACACAGAAAAACTGAATTATATCCAAATGAAAGAAATGTGTAAGATATGTCTAAAACAGTGTTATCTGTGAGTAGAAAAATTAATACATTTTGACTAAAATGAATGGACACTGCAAGACTAAAATGCCCATTTAAATTAATTTTATTTCAACAGATTTAAAACATGATTAAAATAAAATGGCTAATTTTGCTCTAACAGATTTTCTTTTCTTTCTCCTTGTTTTTACTGGAGTCAGTGACATGGTTTTTTGTGTTATTTTAGTACCTCCTTTGCAGAGTGTGTTCAGTTTCTCAATAAATATTTGTAAGTCAATTACTTCTTAGCATTTGCTATATGGGAGGTAAATGCAGCGCATGTAAAAGTGTCTTACTCTGTATTGTGTAAACAGGTCACATTTAGTTGAATAACATTTACTTCATACACCAGTCAAATTCATTTTTACTGTTTAGGCCCTCTTACAAAGTGAATTTAAATGGCCAAAAACAAATAGAAGCAGGCTGAATCAAGCTATTTCATTCTCCACTTTGATCCTGCCATGCACCACATGAGCAAAAGACTGTGCACCAACAGCGAGTGGGCAAAAACAGAAAAAAAAGACAGTAATACCAAACAGGAGAACAGATGGTACATGTCTTAAACCCCAGCTCCAAATGTTTAACCGCCACACACCTGCATCAGGCTAAACATGGAATAAATTACAGAGACTTTGTGACACACTAGTAGACCTACTTGAGGCACTTTGTGGTCCACATGACTTTCCAGTACAGTGCTTAGCAGAATTTGCTAATAATAAGACAGACATTAAAGCTGCATATTCTGAGTTTCTGTGATTTGCCATTAATAAGTTCAGATTCAAAACATTTACCAAATTTCCTAACCTTAGCAAAGAGCCATGGATGAACATTGCATGGAAAATGGTAAAATTTCAGAGTTGAACATACCAAAGACATACAGCTGACTCACTCTTTTAAATAAACTACTGTACATTACCTTTTCTTTCACAAGGCGACCCAGTAGCTTTTCATTAGGTGTGCTAAAAGAAAAAACAAGTCTCACATTTAATCAACAAAAAGTTATTTTCATAATAATGACATTTATGTATTTATCATGCTAACACAAACATGGCATATTTCAAATGACTAATAAAAATGGACATGAAGTAATTCTAACTCCCTTTTACATATTATCATTGAGATCACACTGTTAATGGCACAGAAGTGAGGTACTGATATACTTGTACATAATTCCTGTATTTTTCTAGATAAAGTCAACATACTCAAGGTTTCTGTCTAAACAATTATTGGACTGGTTTTTATGAAGACAGATTTGAAGTTTGTTTCTAAACTGGACTGCCAATACTGATGCTCTGTGTAAGAAAGGACAGAGCCGACTATACTTCCTTGGAAGGCTGGCGTCCTTCAACATCTGCAATAAGATGCTACAGATGTTCTATCAGACGGTTGTGGCGAGTGCCCTCTTCTACGTGGTGGCGTGTTGAGGAGGCAGCATAAAGAAGAGGGACGCCTGGACAAACTGGTGAGGAAGGCAGGCTCTATTGTAGGCATGGAGTTGGACAGTTTGACATCTGTGGGAGAGCGACGGACGCTGGGCAGGCTCCTGTCAGTCATGGAGAATCCACTGCATCCACTGAACAGTATCATCTTCAGACAGAAGAGCAGCTTCAGCGACAGACTGCTGTCACTTTCCTGTTCCACTGACAGACTGAGGAGATCGTTCCTCTGCCACACTATGCGACCCTTCAATACCACCCGGGGGGGTAAACGTTAAGATTATTCAAAGTTATTGTCTGTCTGTATACCTGCATTGTTACCACTCTTTAATTTAATATTTTCTTTATCAGTATGCTGCTGCTGGAGTATGTGAATTTCCCCTTGGGATTAATAAAGTATCTATCTATCTAAACCTTAGAATTAACAAAATAATTTTTTTTTTTATTACACAACTTAAACTAATTTAAAGTAACTGTCCGCCACTCCCAGTATTATTACTTTGCAAAAACAAAGCCAGTAAACCCAATTAAGCCTATACAGAGTTAATTCTGATAACATTTAGTATCAACTATATCAATTAATATACAATTACAACCAAAAGGAATGATTTACATTGTCAAAAATAATCCACATTTTGTCAAAAATTTAAATTAAAGGATACTACAAAACCACTAAAAACAAAGCTTAGTATTCAAGTTAATGTTTGTAAGATGAGAATGAAACCGTGCCAGAGACGTTTTAAAAACATTCTGTTCAAATGTAAAGTTTAATTGATTAAAGTGTTTAAATGCTAATAATGGTAGATACCTTAGGTCTTCCTCATCACCCATCTCTATTCCAGCTTCCCTCAGCATGGCAACACCTTCTTTATATTCAAGCCTCAAAGTGGGTTCCAAGAACTTGAATGGCTCACTTGGATACTGTTTATTTACTGTTTCAATCTCTGTTGTAAAACTTAAAATGACACAAAACAGAAACCACAGTAAGCAATGATAATCATACAAATCAAATGGAACAGTTTAAATGTACAATTCACAAAGTAATTCAATAGAGCAAATTCAATAAACTGTAGCATTATTTGTCTATTTGTGAAGATTTATTTCAAAATTTAAAAAAAAAAACACTTATTTTAGTAACATTTCATTCCTTCATTAAACATTTGTATATGACATATTAGCTGTTTCCTACTTGTCTCTGAGACCCTTGAAAATCTGCACCATAGTGTCTGCAATCTGGTCCACAACTTCATGATAATGATAATTAAAAGCCATCTCTATGTCCAAGCCTACAAATTCTGTAAGATGACGATGTGTGTTTGAATCCTCTGCACGAAAAACTGCATAAAAGAAAAATAAGAAATTAAATTAGAAGACAATATAAAAAGTATGCTGGTTTACAACATGTTTAAAGTGTGATGTGGTGGCTAAGGGCTTTAAATTCCTGTGCCTGACCCAGTGTGCAATTAATTTAATCTGCTTGTGCTCCAAATGTAATACAACCTATGAAACACTACTAATACTGATCTTGTAAGATGCTTTGCATAAATGTGTGAGACAATTTTAAACATAATAATAAAACTGAAAAAGAAATCTGTGTTCAAAAACAAATACAAACTGCAGCAAAAATTAAACACCAGGGGTTCGTATACTTGCATAAATTGATTTTGTACAGCTAATCCTATTTTAATAGCCTAAGACCAAGCCTACATTAAGCTTGCATAAATTATTAAATCCAAATATTGGCATCCTATGTAAATAAATATTAATAAAAAGCAATACATCAAACTAGGCTAGATACGATTAATAAATACCACTAGGGGCCACCACTGAGACAGGCAAACATTTTCTTTAGTTGATGAGCTTGATATTCTGACTTTTTTTTTTTTTTTTTTCTCTCTACAACATTAACTACACCAAGGCAGACAAGTTGTGGGTGGCAACAAGTTTCACAAATTAAGCCCGAAACAGCTTAGGGAATTATTTGAAATAAAACACAAGTATAAACTATACACAATTAAAAGGTGTGGGGATATTTATTTTTTCAGCATGGAAATAACCTTTATCCATTTTACCTTTCACATATGCACAATGTACAGTTTGCAAACTATAAATTGAAACAAAAGTTAGATTAATTCTTACCAGGCCCGATGCAGAACACTTTTTCAAAGTCAGCACAGATGCACATTTGTTTGTAGAGCTGTGGAGACTGAGCTAAGTAGGCACTTGTCTTAAAGTAAGAAACAGTGAAGACATTGGCACCTCCTTCACTAGCAGCTGAAAATATAAAATTGTAAAAAGTCATAAAAAAATTATTAGTGAAAATTAACAATTTATAAATTCTCAAAGTACAGAAAATGACTGAATTTCAGTTAAGAAAGCATTAAGGTTTCCCAATCAGCTAACTTACATCTCATAGAGTATCTGTGAATCATGTTGCACATTTTCAAAACACAAACCTGACATGCACATAAGTACATGACAAGTTAGACTTCACACTATCACATATTTGAATGTGGCCTGGCTACTACCAATATGGATGTGCAGAGCAAAGGATGCTGAAGTTTGAAATTTTATGTAATATACATGGGCAAAGCCGTTTGATTATATGTAAGCCTTGAAAGAACACAAATGTTCCTTGATGTTACACTTTGAACAATTGCATTTAATGATATAGCATGTTACAAATAGTTTAAATTGATAACCAAGATTTTTTAAAATCATACAGTAATGATCACCTTTTCTGCAAACATTTGCTAACAGTTTTTATAATATAAGCATTTTTCAGAAAACAATGAACATTATTACTTAATAGTTTGTACTATATATATATATATATATATATATATATATATATATATATATATATATATATATATATACACATATATATATATACACAAACTTGTATAAAAGCTGAGGCCAAAAATATTGGCATCTATGAAAGTACCTCACATTTATATTAACTTACTCTATAATAGGTTAATTTACTACAAAATGAGTGTGAAGCCGACAAAACCCAGTTTCCACAGTTTATATGTCTCGCTATAAACATTACAGAACTTTGTTATCCCTTTTAGAACTTAACAATTCTTTTCAGATCAGAAAAAAATTGCAATGTCAAAATTAGGCACCCAAGGCTTAATACAGTACTTGGTAAAATTAATAATAAATTTTACTTATATAACACCTTTTCCATGCCCAAGTAGCACAAACTTCGGAATGAATAACTATAATAAAATGATTCCTATAATCATGAATGAATTTTCTACATCTCTGGATTGACGGTTTAGACCACCTGAGATAAGTCTCTCTTCCTCAGACATTTCTCTAACTTTCTTTCTCTACGTTCTGTGTTGTACATTTGGACACAAAATTACAAAATGACAAAACACCTTTTCTCAGTTCGAAGTACTTGAACATGTGCAACACATCACAGGTGAGTTTACTTGCAAATTAAAGGAGAATCATCTGCTTGAAACCCAAATGCTTTTTACAAATTCTAAAAGGAAAAAATAGTTTTGTTCACTTCAAGATTTCTATGCAGAATAACATTTGGTAGGTTTTTGCAACTTTGTTATGTTGCTTCATTGCAAGCCAAAAGTAAATACCCAACCATTATTATATTCTAACCATTTTTTTGAACTGGTGCTTTTTTTTTTTTAAATTTGTAATGGTGCCAATATTTCTGAACATGCCTGTGTGTGTGTGTGTATTGTATATAAAATATACCAGACATCACCTCTTACAAATGCTTCATGTTTATGGAATGAATAATTATCATTTGTTTAGTCTGCTGACATACCAAGCATCAGCTGGCTCATGAATTTTAATTCTGAGAAAACCTTCTATACTGAATTCCCAAATAAAATTCCAGTGTTGCTACTTTCCCACAGTTTTTTTTTTTACTTAACTAAACAAAATGGACACATTTCCAACTGTTCACATTATTTTGTTTAAAGTATTTTTTATAATTAAGTTGTTATATACCATACAGAATATTTCTTTAAGTATACTCTAAAACAAGGCTGGACAATTCAGATTTTGAAAGACTACAATAGCTTTAGGTTTTCACTGCAATCATTTTCTTAATTTATTGGCTGGTTTGTACCTTTTATTGAGCTTCAGTTTTAAATTGCCCAGTTTATTAGCTTCTGAACATACTAGGGGAGAGGTATTCAGGTGCAGTCCAGGAAGTCACAGTGATTGCACAATTTGTTTACAAGCAACATTTAACTGTTACTTGCTTGAAAATGTTTTAAAACAGTTGTGTAAGATAACTTTAACGTTTAACTTGTTGCTGAAATGTACAGGCGTAAAATATACACAATCTTTTTCACATATTTTAATTGAACATATTAATTTAATACAGAAAAACAATGCAACTTTTTTTTAACATTGCAGTTTTTACATAACATTTGGCACACTTCATTATCAGTTGCTTAGAGTCACAAAACCCCCACAGAAGAATATAGATAACATTCAGATTTAGGTAGAAATGTGGCAAATAAAGTATAACATAAAGTAAATAGGTGGGTAGGTAGAGTTGACAGACAAATTTATTGGCTCCAAGGGGAAATGTAACTTGTACAGAACCTACTCCAGAAACACAGAAATATTGTAACAACAATTATCCCTCTCAAACACACAGAAGAATTACTAAAAAGAAGGGGAAAGAAAATTTCTGAGTTGGCTTTAATAGTGCCTTCTTGACACACTTCTGCTGAATAATCTATAGGCTAAAATTACTTAATGATAGAGTGCCATAGAGAGAATATGCAGTGTTGTTTATATCGGCCATCAGTTTTGCCTTCATCCTCTCCTACGCTACTATATCTCCAGTAGGTTAAATGTTTGTCTCATAACAGAGTGCATTCTTAAATAGCTTGTTGTTTCAGTGGGACTCTCTTGAAGTGATGTTACTAGCTCAGCACACCACTGCATAGAAAATCATACTGGTCATCATAGGATGTCACTGTCCACATTAAAGACACATAACCTGGTTAATGATGCCTACTGAAAATAATATTTATTGGACACATCAAGTAGATTCAAAATTCAATGTCACAAACTCCTGAGACTTTAATTTGCTAAACCTCTCATTTTTCTAGTAGTCATGGCTTTAAGGCTACCTTTATGAAATCAAACTTGTAAAGTGAACATTAATACATTATGCCAAAATTCCTGTAAAACAGCAACTGTTTTCTTGTTTTTACAGTGCTTCACATAAATGGTATCACTGTTGTTTTTGTTGTGCACAAATCCATAATTAGCCATTGAATTGAACTCACCATAACTGCAGTAATGACCTGTAAGTGTGGACTGCATCCTATTCACTTCCATATAATTCAAGCATGTGGCATATATTCTTTCACTAAATTTGTTAAATTTTAATTGCTCTATTAATACACATTAATTTGCCCTTTAAATATCAATTGAACTACACAAGGTCAGTGTTTGCCGATTCGTTCTCAGCAATGTGCGATTCTGTTAACATATTTCATTTTCATCTGAGATTTGCTTTGTGAATAAAAGTATTATTAGCTGAGCAACATGAATGTCTGGCAAATGTAAATGTTTTGAAACACTAACTAAATCACATTTTATTTTGAAATGACTATATGAAATAGATTATTTCATTACCGTTGTAGACTAGCCAAAGGTACAGATAAGCTGGTTAGAAAATGGATGCATGGTTGGACAGACAACAGCAGACATGTCCATTACAATTTATTAATTGATTAATGCCTTTGTTCACCTTATTGGGGCTATGTATGGTGCTATATCACAAAATGTTATATCTTCCTAGTATTTCTAACACCCTCATTCAAATGAGTGACACTATAAATTAAAATAATTGCAGCTCACCATTGAATGGTCAAATCATCACACTTTTCAAGCAAGCACATATCATGTACCATTATTTATGAACCAATTTCATAATCAGATGAAAGTGACAATAACAAAAGCCTTTTATGCCTTGAAACAGTAATGTGATTTTCCTGCTTTATTAAGTTAAGCCATGCACGTTTTTTAAATAACTGTTGCTGTACTTACAATCACATAGTAAAATTTAAGCTCTGACAGTGTATTATTTCTGCAGTCTGTCTGGGTTACAAATAAAATCCTGCAGTTGATATGTTTTCTGAGTAGATGAAACTGAAGATGTTGTCACTTCAAGAGAAAGCAAAGTTTGGTTCTCCGACAGCTTTTAAAACATACAAGGCCTGGTACAGATACAGCGGCAGTGGTTGTGGCCGTTTCTCTTGGCAATGCTGATGTGTAAACTGGAGAGTAATAATAATGGTTCATTCAATCTGTGTCATGCCTTTATTACTCGTGTAATACTGTAACTTCTTAGAACACACAGTTCAGAAACAAGTGCCAAAGCTTTATCCTTTATCCACCATTTTCCCCCCATCAAGCCCACCACTATTTATCCTTACCGCCTCGTTGTACTACACTTGTGTTATTGCCAGCCTTAACTAACTTAATCAGCTAATTCTCTAGTGGAGACTTTTGCATCATTATCACAATATGCTTATCGAAGACTGATACAAGGCAGGTTGCTGATGACAGATTAACAATCTATCCTACTTGCATATCATTAGTAATTACAAATATCCTATTACACAATATGCTAAAATATATCCAAAATAAAAAGGCCATTTGATGCATTTTTACAGGATAGTTGTTTAATAAAAGTGGCACAATTGGGTTTGAATGTTTTTAGTAATCTAAAATGACCTATACTGTAAATCCGGAATGTTGCTAAAAAACTTCAAAGCCCTGCAGTGAGAAAGGAATTCAATAGTTATGTAACCGGCTCCAAACAAAAGTACAAAGATCATATTTTTGAAGAAAAGAAAAAAAAAAACATATCATAAATTACCAGAAATTATTTTTGGAGTCTGGATTTCCACAAATCCTTTTTTTATGAGCGTGTCCCTGAAGAGGTGGCATATTCCAGATTGCAACCGAAACACAGCCTGACTCGTCGTCGTCTATAGAAAAGCAAGCAAATAAACATAATTGGCTCCTCATACATATCAATTCTAAAACAGAGAGCAAGTGTGAATTGTTGTTTTATGTTTTATAGCAGCAACATTTTACAATCAAAGGCTGTTGGAATACGAAATTCATGGGATTTCATAGTAAATGCAACTTCATTCTATTCAAGTTGGACTACTATAAAAAAAATGACAAACATTATTGTATACTAATATATCACAAATTAAATGTGAATTAATGAAGGAAAAAAATATGATAAAGTAGCAACTGATTGAAATAAAGATCAATACATAAGATCGAAAGTTGCTCTGTGATTTACTGATATTGGTGCAAATTTATGAACCCATACATGTCTTTTCTTATCAAAAACCTACTTAAAGTCTTCCAGAAAGAAAGAAAGAAAGAAAACCACAGCATGATTTGAAGAATTTAAAACATGCATTGTATAGTCATACCTTAGTATTAATAAAAAGAATAATATTATGTGTATTATTTGTTTTATATATTTTACAAAATTGTCTGCTGTTGTTTCTTTAATAGAATTTGCTAATGTTAAACAAATGTTATTCTTATAGAACTGCCCAGTGTTTAAATGAATACTGTTTTTTCTTTATCAGGTTGAAATCTTTCTCACAATCAGCACTTCATGCCTAAAATATTTCCCCAAAAGTTCAGAAGAAACTACAGATCCTCCAGCCATTCCTGTTACAAAGTACAGGAGTTCAAAATACTTCATTTCATCTAATAGCTAAAATCTGCACAAATCCTGAAAAATGCATTCTGACCGGTTTTCTTTTTTTAACAAGAAATCCTGAACACTGTGTGAATATTTTTGAAAAATAATATATTCTTCCAGATCACATTCAGTAAACCGGCTGTTAAAGAATCACATGCCTACTTTAAATGAAGACTGAAATTATATCATTAGTTTTTGGATTGATGAAAAATAAACAGTTTCACTCAAAATGATAGCAGTAAATATGATGCTCTGGTTTTATCAGTTTTTTTAAGCAGTTATCTATAAACTTGGCACAGGTACTGCCTTTTTCATCTTTTCTACAGTAGTTTGCCAATATGGCATTGTAACGAATTAAAGCCATAACAAGAAAATGTGAAAGTCCTCTTACTTCATTTAATAGAACCAATGAAGGAAAAAAATACTCTCTTCAATCTGACTAACTGGTATGAAATTTATATTGATCTTTTATCAAGCTTGACTGAACCCACAAAATTAAAACACTGTACATGCATATACAGACACACACACACACATACATACAGGCATACAGCAGTTCTACAATTTAGGATATAAGCATAATTTTACACTGAGAAAGTCATCTGGAATTCAAATGAAAAACAGTTTGCAACTAACATCACATCAAAAACAATACATGCAATTATATTCATTATTTTATTTATAGTTATATATAAATATATATATATATATTACAAATATTTTCTTAAATTACAGTATTGAAACCTTTGTAAGCTAGACATTTAAAGGGGAAAAAAGACGTAATATGATAAATAAATGGCCATGTCGTGAACTTAAGCGTATATCAGAATACAATAAAAAGAAAAGTATTTCCATAACAAATGCAATACTTTTTAATCGTGAATACTGACACGTTTGTTTTACCACCTTTAGCCACAATGTTTCAAGTACAACAAAAGCAAAAAAACAAAGTTTACTAATCAAGATGAGTTTCTGTTTACAGCTGGGTGGTAGACACAGATTACAGCATGGAAACTTGAGTGTATGACTATTTACGTCAGTTCCTTGTTTACTTCTATGTTCTCTTTCTTCCCTTATTGAGCTGTGGTTTTCAGTCACAATGACAACCGGAGTGGTGTTACCAAAACTTTCACTACACATATTTCTTGCAAAGCTACTTTTGCTTTTACAAACACAGCTGTATCAAATCAATGAAAATCCTGAAAAGAAAAAAAAACAAAACAAACCCTCTAGCAGATTGCCCTTTCACCCTGCAGCACACAGGCTTTGACAACAACCATTTGCCGAAATGCAGGTTTCTATTTATTATCAGTCTATAATTACCAGTAAATATGTATTGCTATTTACTTCTTGCACAAGGCAATTATTCAACAAATGAATTATAAACATGGAACACATAAATTATAAACGTGGCACTATACTCTTTTCACTGCAGACTACTGTGAATTTCCCCTTGGGATTAATAAAGTATCTATCGGTAACATATGACATTTTAGAGAGCCCACTGTTTTACAAAAGCCAAAATGACTGGGAGAATTTTAAAATTCCAACAATGTATTCTGTGTTACATGAAAAAGTACTTGCCGTTGGCATTTTAACTTTCCTGATTACAGCAGGTAAAAGAGAAAATACACAAATAATGTCTATCAAACTCTGAAGTGAGAAGCACAAACTGAACATACAGTAGGTGGTTGCAACATTTACATTTTCATGCTGGTTTTATTTCCATTTTTTTATTTTAAAATATTAATCTATTTCTTCATTAAACATTTCTGCATGAAAAATTATTTAAATTGCACTGATTTTTTATTTTAAAATTGGCATAAAGTAAAGCAAGACACCAGATCTTACAGACATGATGGTGAGTTTTTGCATTCTGAATTATATTTTAATACAATCAAATTATATCTGAGTAGTGAAACCAAAAAACAGTAATAATAATAATACTTTTTATAAGCACCTTTTCCCATGCTCAAAACACTTGAATGTGGCTGCCCTGCTGACTAGAAAGTTGATCAGCTTACCCTAAGATCAATAACTCTGTTATCCAGTCGAGTGTCTTGGTTCACAGTAGCTCTTCCTTCCTTAAAGAGACAAAGCCATGAAAATTAGGTTAATTTTTGCATCTATCTACTATATTATAAAACACTAAAGTCTGTGTGTCTGTGTCCAGGAAGAGTGAACGTGTAGGAGCCAAGCTGAAAGTTCCCTTCAAAGATGGGAACAATGAAAGCAGACAGGAGGCAAGCAAGACACCTTGAATGACAAAGTCTGAGAAGCAGGCTGTATGGGTACACACTGAAGAGACAGAGCACCGAGCAAGAGAGGTTAAGGCACACAAAGATACAGAAGAACGGCAATGAAGTACATGGGAAAGGCAAGAGATATCAAATATTTTAAAATTTATTCTATTACCTCTTTTTATAAAGTGGCTAGTTAGCTCTAAAATCTGAACTATACTTAATACAGATACAGTGAAAGTAATGACAAATGTGAAGATTTAAGCAGTAGCTGCACATAGTAAGCAGAAACAGCTTATGTTAGATTTGATATTATATTAGCCAGTTAATACATCAGTGAAAGAAAAAATGTTTTAAGATTTTTTTCCAAAAGGTATGGAAATTCTAAACACAAAACAAGTGGGATATAAATGATGAAATATTCTAATTTAACATTACAAAAGTGTATGGCAAATTTCAGAATAAAAATGAACAACAGCACCATATCAAGTAATTTGTTTCTGTGAAATCATCATTTAGTCAGAACATATTTTATTTACCCTAAGTTCTTGTCTATAAGCCGCGGCTTATCTAAGGAAAAAAGTTGTGAAAATGAAAAAATAGAATATCGGCTTATACATAAGTCCGGCTTATACATCCATCGCGGGGGTTGCGTTCCAGAGCCACCCGCGAAATAAGAACATCCGCGAAGTAGAAACCATATGGTTATATGGTTATTTTTATATTGTCATGCTTGGGTCACAGATTTGCGCAGAAACACAGGAGGTTGTAGAGAGACAGGAATGTTATTCAAACACTGCAAACAAACATTTGTCTCTTTTTCAAAAGTTTAAACTGTGCTCCATGACAAGACAGGGATGACAGTTCCGTCTCACAATTAAAAGAATGCAAACATATCTTCCTCTTCAAAGGAGTGAAGCAAACAAATCAATATGTCTGTTTGGCTTTTAAGTATGCGAAGCACCGCGGCACAAAGCTGTTGAAGGCGGCAGCTCACACCCCCTCCGTCAGGAGCAGACAAAGAGAGAGAGAGGGAGAGTTTGTTTTTCAGTCAAAAATCAATACGTGCCCTTCGAGCTTTTAAGTATGCGAAGCACTGTGCAGCATGTCTTTTCAGGAATCAGCTTTACAAAAGATAGCAACGTGAAGATAATCTTTCAGCATTTTTAGACGAGCGTCTGTATCGTCTAGGTGTGCAAACAGCCCCCCTGCTCAATCCCCATACGTCAGGATCACAGATAGTCAGCGCAAGAGAGACAGAAAAGTAAGCAATCTAGCTTCTCAGCCATCTGCCAATAGCGTCCCTTGTATGAAATCAACTGGGCAAACCAACTGAGGAAGCATGTACCAGAAATTAAAAGACCCATTGTCCGCAGAAATCCGCGATATATATTTAAATATGCTTACATATAAAATCACAATTTAAATGACCGCTACGCGCTCGTGTTGACTCGGCGACGCCCAGAGCAGAAAGAACGCGCTCCGGCCGCTCCAACCACGCCATGCGGGGAGTGAGAGAGACACCAATATCTCACACTCTCTCCCCCCTTAAAGAAATTAAATGGCCGCGAGTGAGACCACTGACCTCCCTCCCTTCTATTAGTTATAGGTTATAGTACGTTCGGCTTATCCATGAGTCCGGCTTATCTATGATACGATTTTATTTTAAAAATTCGTATGATTTTTGGTCTCCGGCTAATACATGAGTCCGGCTTATAGACAAGAACTTAGGGTAATACTTATTGTTCCCCATTGTGCTACATGGAAATGTACCATCTCCACCTAATAGATATTTTGAAAACTGTCTATGATCTTAAAAAGATGAAAGTATTTTCCAGCTCCTCCCAAAGTGAATAGTTATCTACCTTTTTATTTTTGCTATATCCATATAGAACATGAAAATGTATGGTTAAAGCAAATTGAAGAAACCGGATCAACAATAAATATGCCTTTTTTATATAGTACATTTGGAACAACTATCTTTAAGTGCTATACAGGACAAAAGTAATTTACCAAAAATACAATAAACCAATAAATAATAAAGGGTAAAACTAGATAACACAAAATTACAACAGTACCAAAAGCCAAAAAGCAATTTAACAAAAATCAGTTTTTAAATGTATTTTGAAAACATTAACTATAAGGTGCAGATCTAATATTACGAAGCAAACTATTCCAGATTCTTGCACCATTTACAGCAAAGGAACAATCATCCTTACACTTACAAGACAACAGATCAAAGACCTAAGTGACCTAGAGGTGGAGTAAGGAAAATGAAAATCAGAGATATATGAGGGGAGCCAACCTATCAAAACAAACATTAAAATGAAAAAATCCACCCTAATGTTAATGGGGTGCCAGTGTAAAGAGGACATCACCATAGAGAAATGTAATCTGGTTATGAGGCAGTAAGCTGTGTATTAAAAAGAAGCAGACTGGAATGCTTTGGGTGAGCAACAGAAATGAGTAAATACTTGACAGAGATGATATCAGTGGAAATGGTGGCAAAAGACTAGGTTAAAGTAATCATTATTAATAATCATTTGCAGCAAGTTGAAAGCTTATGTCCTTTTTTTAAATAGCTAAGCATGTAAATGAAATGACTTACTTCATCACCAGCGCCATCAGGACGGACAGCATCCTCTAGCTGCAGGGGCAGACGTGGTTCAGCCAAGCTGATCACAAATATCTAATAAACATGAAACCAAATAAATTTGTGAAATAAAAATAGTTTCCTTTCAAACATTTCATACATTGAACTTTACATGAACTCATTTAAAACCATACAGCAAACTGTCACTAATCATTTCTCTCCATTTTTGGACTCCCCCAGAATAAAGTGTGAAGAGCAACTGATTCTAAATTTCATTAGCCATTAGACACTAATGTTTACATTAATCAAACCACATTACAAGCACACAATGATGAAAGAA
The DNA here is from genome assembly GCF_900747795.2 of Erpetoichthys calabaricus. NCBI lineage: Eukaryota > Metazoa > Chordata > Cladistia > Polypteriformes > Polypteridae > Erpetoichthys > Erpetoichthys calabaricus. The sequence continues at coordinate 43,227,487 of NC_041401.2, forward strand.
CTTTAACCACTAATGAAGTACATAAGAAAATACTTTCCAAATATTTTCTTATTTAGTAAAACGATTTGCAACAAGTTAACCTATCCATCTATTGAAACCTAGTGGTTAACAGTGTTGCACAGAGTTGACTCACCATGTTTAGAAAATTAACTTAGCTTTTATATATACAAAGCTGAATAACAGCAGAAAAAAAATGAAGGAGTCCATGCTTACACCTAACTAGTTCAAAATGCATAGGTAGCTGCATACATTCTACATAAACTGAATGTATGTTTAAATGCTCAGGCCACATTTAAACCATGTAATTTAAACACCACTTGATATCAGCTCAGATTTCTTCACTAACTTTGATTTGGGCATTTACATCTAGTGATAAATCTGCTTCAGTGTGTATTTGTGAAAAGAAAGATGGGGTAAAGATTAAAGAGGAAGAAAAAAATTGGACAAACGTGATAAAGGCTAAAAAGCTAAAATGTTAAATCTTTTGAGTAAGAAAATACGCTTGACCTTGCATTTGCCATCTATATTACTATGATGAAAGAAAGAATACTGATTCCTATTTTTTTTTTTTTTAATTTAGAAAACTTTTTTTGGGCTCTCAAAGACAAATAATTGTAATATAACGTGCACAGTTTACTACTATTTCTAGCCTAGACTTTTAAAGAAGTAAACACTTACTTTTTCAATATGCAGCTCCACATCTTGCTGGGTGCAACTTTCAATCTTCTGATCAACCTTCCTCACCACTCCCTCTACATCAACAATGCTTTCCTTGTTAATACTATATAATTTAAAACAAGACAAAATGTGTTATTTCCAACAGCTAACCAAAAATATAGCAAATAACACAGAATACATTTAATGATCAGTACAATGTAGATTTAAATGTACTACCATCTAGACTGAATAAACACCCTGGAAATAAAATTGTTTAATCATTAATCATTTCCACTTAAAAGAGGCTTTAATTAAACTACTTAAAATAAAAATCAGGGTTGGGGTGAAGTAATGGTAATTCATTGAGATATAAAACCAATGTTTATATTCTTTTACCCATAAGCAACTGTTTGGTCCGATTTATAGTGTACTGAAATGGAAGGAATCAGTAACAAAAACAAGAAAAATAACTCTTACGTACTATTATATGACAAACATTTAGAATATAACATATTCTATACGTTCTAATTCTAGTTCATATTCTAACATATAGAATATAACATATTTGCGTAATATAGTGCAAAGTGGATTCTTCTTTCAGACTGCCAATAACACAAGGGGAGTTCCAATTCAAAATCATACATATGCATTTTCAATCTGTGTGATTACATTCATTTTTAACACGGCATTTTAACTTTACAGATTGCAACATACTTTTAACATATCTATCCAAAACACCTGTTTCTACTAGGAATGTTAAAAATCCAAGAAATTTGGTAAAAACTTATAATAAAGAATCAGAACTATGTAAACAATTACACTGAATTCTGAACTAAGTGTCAATTTACAGCAGCTAAAAATTTGCACATTTAAATTTCAGCATGTTTTTGCATATTGTGTTCTGCTGTGGAAGTCTCTACTAGTTATTTTCTCTTTTTCCTATTCATTATTTCTCTCTCTCGCCCCATCGATGCTAATAGATGGTCAGACTAAAAAAAAAAAAAAGAAATCACCATCTATTTGACTTGCGTGCCTTTGGATGGGGAGTTTAGCTGTCTTTTGTTGTGGGATACAACTCTATATGCCAGTATCAACTGAACAATTAAAGGAATTTCACACTCATAGTACTGTAGTTTTGTGCCAAATCAGGAGATGATTAGCTGCTTTATTCCAATATTCAGTTACTTTGGTTGTGTTTCACAGAGCAAACTTTCAAATGAAGAAACATAACAATACACACCCTGTGGATGTGTCAATGGCTTCTTTCATTAGACAAAAATGATTTTTTCTAGGGAAAAATTATCAGGGATGACAAGAGCTGTACTTGTGCATCAGTGCATTTATAATACCTATGTGAGTTGTTTACCGAATATACCGTAGCTCTGTAAGCAGAATGCCTATAATCTGATAACTACAAGAGTATAAGAAAATGATACACTACTTTGCATACTACAAAATGGGCACATTTCATCTACATTATGTATGGCCACAAAAACAAGCCATATTCTTCTTCTTCTTCTTTCGGCTGCTCCCGTTAGGGGTTGCCACTGCAGATCATCTTCTTCCATATCTTTCTGTCCTCTGCATCTTGTTCTGTTACACCCATTACCTTCCTCTTTTTCTCTTGCCTGGCAACTCTATCCTTAGCATCCTTCTCCCAACATACTCAGCATCTCTCCTCTGCACATGCCAAACCAACGCAATCTCGCCTCTCTGACTTTGTCTCCCAACTGTCCAACTTGAGCTGACCCTCTAATGTACTCATCTCTAAGCCTGTCCATCCTCGTCACACCCAATGCAAATCTTAGCATTTTTAACTCTGCCACCTCCAGCTCTGTCTCCTGTTTTCTGGTCAGTGCCACCGTCTCCAACCCATATAACATAGCTGGTCTCATTACTGTCCTGTAGACCTTTCCTTTCACTCTTGCTGATATCTGTCTGTCACAAATCACTCCTGACACTCTTCTCCACCCATTCCACCCTGCCTGCACTTTCTTTTTCACTTCTCTTCTACTATCCCCATTACTCTGTACTGTTGATCACAAGTATTTAAACTCATCCACCTTCGCCAACTCTACTCCTTGCATCCTCACCATTCCACTGACCTCCCTCTCAATTACACACATGTAGTCTGTCTTATTCCTACTGACCTTCATTCCTCTCCTCTCTAGAGCATATGTCCACCTCTCCAGATTCTCCTCAACCTGCTCCCTACTCTCACTACAGATCACAATGTCATCAGCAAACATCATAGTCCATGGGGACTTCTGTCTAATCTCGTCTGTCAACCTGTCCATCACCAAGCCATATGAAGAATGAATATTCAAACTCACAATACTGAAGTAAAAATCGGGAGTGGTCTCCCCCAGACTTTTTTGTATTCTAAGATATGTGGATGGATATTTGAGGAGTAAACTGCAAGACAATGATTATATTTTTATATACATTAAAGAACCATCAACCACAAGTCAAATTAAATTAATAATATATTGAACAATTATTATAAAAGTAAAGTTGAATAGATTGGACTCTGTAGCTGTATGAATAAAAGGTAAAGTACCACTTCCAGTTAACGGAAATATCCCAAAAATTGACAGAAATCTACGTTTTGTATCTAATACTTGTATGCAAAATTTGGTTGACTGAAGTGAAAGCATTCTCAAGTTCTCATGTTTACATACACACACGCACACAGACATAATTCCAAAAATGGCATTTTAGGACTCAAGAAGGTCTACAACATTGAGATTCATCAAATTTTCGAAATGGAATTTTTGAAGGATTGCAGTACTTTCCCTATACTTCGCAAATGAAAAAGTCAAGGAGGTCTAAAACATTGAGATTCATCAAAATCTCAACATCGAAGTTTTGGACAATTACAATATCTTCTCTATAGTTTGTATACAAGAAAGTAAAAATAAACAATATGTAAAAAAAGGAACTTGGACTGCAATTATTTAATACAAGTCAAAATCTGAACTGGGTAAGCTAACACTGGAAAAAATGGGGGCATCCAAGGCCTGAATTTTAACCTTTTGGGACTATAACATTTTCAAACAAACCATAAAACTGCTAGGCATTTATTTAAACTCTAAATCTCTTGTACTTAAATGCTCAAACAAGTCATAATTTTACCTGTTGAAATATCTGGTGTTTTGAATCTTGTAACTAATATTAATGCAAACTGCTAGATATAGCCTTGGGTAATTAGGATCAGAATGGACAATCAGCTGCAGAAAGAAAAATACTTACTGATTATTTATGTAATCATTATTAAATCTGCATAATGAGAGCCCTTTAAAGTATGTTGTATGCTGTGCATAAAAAGGAAACACAAAACGTAAGAAAGTGAAAGAAAGTGAAGACTGTCACCCAGACAAGAAGCCTGAACTCCCAAAGAAACTGGAAAGGCCTCTGACCAGTGAATATATTTTAAAGTACATATGTACCTAGACTTGAAAGTAACCGCGTCTCCAGTGTGTGTATTGAACCCAAAATGTGATCATACCTACATGCATGGGGCAGATTAGGAGGTTCATGGATGCAAGATTTTATAGTTTTGCCTTTTTTTGTATACAATTTTTAAAATATTTTCTACGTCATTTGTACTGAACAAATGTGTGAGAACTGTTGGCACGTTTTATCTTTTTTTTTTTTTTATTGCCCTCAACGGACCAATTTGTAATGAAATTTAGGTGAATTTTAAGGTTTGAGGGTTTTTTTGTTTTTTTTTACACTCTAAATGTCTATGAAATGGCAGGTGAATCATTGTCAACAAAAAGCAGGCACCTGAGAAATAAACTGAAATGTTACTCACTTGTGATTTTTCTGTCCATACAGTAAAGGTTTTGTTGACCAGCACATTCCGATTTCAAGTTTGAATTACATCGTGATATACAACAAGTGCAAAGAAAGGCAGCACAGTAAATCGCTTTCTATTCCACATGCTTTATGCGACTGTGTTCAGCTCGCTCCGTAACCACAAATGCTGTGTGAACACCCACTCTCCGTCACTAGCCGCCGTTCACTGAATGAATACATGCGGGCGTCTTGTGGTGGATGACCTTCTATATTCAAGTTAAACATTACAAGGGTTAATGACTAGCGGCAAGAATATTCATTAAAAAACGAAAACTAAAAAGATTTTTAGTAAATTATATTTTATTTCAGTTAGTCTTTCCAGCTACTTTAATAGTTTTGTTTAGTTTTAGTTTTTCATTTTGATTTTGTTAATTATTTTATTTCAGTTTACGAAAATGTTTTTTTAATAATAGTTTCAGTTTTAATTTTAGTTTTCATTAACTATAATAACCTTGGATGGATGGTTACACAGAGTATTCGTTTCTCACCAACTATGTATGTGGTCTGGTCTACCTGATCACAAGTGAACTTGTTTTGTGTGGTTAACTACTATCCTGCGCAATCATAAATATAAGATGTGAGACACTGACCTACAGGAAACAACCTCTGAAAAGGATGTAGGGATTTATGTTGACGCAACACTCCCTAGAGTTAGTTTTGAGAGCTGGGGATCAGGCCCCTGCCTTAAAACATCACCCAAGTCACAATGCATCAGACCATTTTGGCTCTTTCTGCAAGTGGTGAATCCACTGGAGGATAGATGCATTTTGCTCCTTTGGGAAAGTCCCATGGATAAAGGATTGACCGACCATCAGGTGCTCGCCAACCAGCTCACGACTAAAAGCTTGATTCCAGGGCAGGTCCCCAGTTTCCCTTTTCCCCCAATTGCCAGGCAGAATACAATATAAAAATCCTTAAAACTTGTCCTAAGGGGAGTCAGAAGCGAGAATGTTCAACTGGTATGAGCGTGAACACAAAAATACAATGGGATATGTTCTTAGACAATAACATTGAATTTTGTGATACATTAAGACAATACTGATCATGTTCATTTTATTGTATTGCAGATGTCAAATTTATAACCCAGAGAAGCTAAAGCAGAAAAGACTAAAAAGGAAAACATAGACTAGTTATGTGATAAACATGTTCACAAGCCATAGCAAAGCAACCTAAAATATGCCAGTGGGGGCTGGGCAATCTCGTGGCTTCAGCACCCCTGCAGATTTTTTTTTTTGTTTTTCGTCATCCTGGCCATTGGACCTTACTTTATTCTTTCTTACTTATTAGTATTGCCTCATTTTATTTTTATATTTTTCTTTTTTTCTTTCTTCATCTTGTAAAGCACTTTGAGCTACATAATCTGTATGGAAATGTGGTATATACATGTTATTGTAAAATATGTGCATAGAAAATAATATTTTAAGTTCATTAGACTATTGGTATTCAGATTTATTGGAGGCAAGATAAAGAAAGTTGGGTTGGAAAGTGAGGTGAGAAATATCTTGGTAACACAGAGCTGCTAATGAATTCAAGCACAAACAATGTGAACAGATTTTTTTGTACCAAAGAGAATAGTGTCACTCCTGTGTTCTCTTTAACAACCCCAAAAAATCAAAAAAAAAAAATTTTGCTTAAGAAAGATATTGCCCAATATTAGCAATGTGTTTTATGCCTCCAAAGCCTGAGACAGATGTGTACTTTATAACATTTACAAATAGACGAGTGAAGAAACATGTTTTACTCCAGTATGAATGCAAAACCTTTAAAACAGTACATCAACACAAATGTATAACTTACAACTTAGTGTCTGATAACAAAATTACACTATTTACAAATCAAATAAAAACAAAGCTGAATACTATTATAAGCACTGTGAATTTGTTTCATTTAAATGTATGCAAATAAAGAAACATACTACCTCTACAGCAGGCAAAATTTAACAATATTGAAATTGCAAAATTAACTAATTAACAAGACATGCATCAAAAGGTTACTAGTGAAATGAAAGAAATGTAAACGTTACATTTCTTCTTATTACAAAAAAAAAAAAAAAAAAAACAACATGTTGTAATATGTTGCTCAACCAAAAACCATAAAACCCTTTCTAAGGTTCTACATTTATGTTCTTCCTTTTCTAAAATCAACATATCATGGTTACACAAGGTAACCAAAATATTACATGAATAATACAATATACTGTATACCGCCTTACTCATTTACCACAGGAAACTTTTCAAATCTCTACAAAAAAAATAGAGGTCAAAAAAATGTAATCAAGTACAAGTCTAGTTACATTAAAAAATGGCAAATTTCTAAGTCAGTACCTAAATATGATGCACTTTCCAGCAATAACACCAAAAAACTGCTAAAAAAAACCAAAACATAACATAGATGTAAGAGGCTGATGACAATGATTTTGGAAAAACGTCACGAGATCCTAGGGCTGCATTTACATGATGAGATGGTCAGTCAGATTTTACTAAAAATTATCTTGAAAATTACAAGAGCATCACGTTCAACTCATATATTATCCACATATTCTGCAGTTATATGCATACTCAGTTCAACAATGCAATTACTGATCCATTGCCAGAAAAACTTAAAATGTTCACCATTACCACTAAGCATGATCACTTTATCCCCCATCTCACTTCTGGATTCACACATCCAGTCTGCTTACATTCAGAAGCTCAACCGTATCTGTACATTTTTCTTTGGTTAATGCTAAAATTCATAAACACAAACAAAAATCATCTCTAATCATTATCACAAAATGTTTTTTGCAAGTGGTACTACTTTAAATCGTGTATCTGGCTTATCAAGCATTTCAGCGCTTTTAAATATTATATTCAGCATTTTCATGACAAAAATGTTTTTTTCTAGTCAAAGTCAAAGTGAACTTTGTCATCTCAACCATATTCAGGTATACAGATAAACGAAATTGCGAAGCTAGGGGTCCACAGTGTAACAACATGATGTGCAAATAATAAATTAAAAATAGAATTAAAATTTAAAATTAAAACACAAACAAGACATTGTGCAAAGACAAGACAAAGAAGAAGCAGCAATATTGACGTATAGTAAGCAAAATGAACATTGATGCAATGTATGGTATTTGCAATCTAGATACATAAATATAGTCAATAGATATGTAATATAATAAATAAATAATAAATAATAGATATAGATAATACAGAAATTATCAGTGTATGATAATAGTTGTTTAAGACGTGTAAACAATGACAAGTCAGATAGTTTCGCAGCAGAAGAATATCAAGAGTGTCAAAATACTTAAAGGTCAGTATGAGATTTTCAGTTCTTTTTCTACATGCACACTAATCTTTGCAGGAAAGTGGCTTGCATGTATAAAAGTTCTGTTTTTAGAGGTGGTTGAGGCAGTGTGGAAGATCCCAGGGGCAGCATGGTGTTAAGGAGTCTAACAGCTTGAGGGTAAAAACTCTCCTGCAGCCTAGCAAATCTGACTTTGATGCTGCAGAACTAAAACTGCCTAAAACTAAATTGGACACTGTTGATAACAAGCCAAAAGGGTCCCTATGATAAAAATCTGGGTGTCACTCACAATACTCCTAGACTAAGGCAGATCAAAGTACTACTTTTTCATCTATATGATGCACTACACATTGCCATGTATGAACTTTGTGACAGCATATTCATTATTAGATTTTAGAACTTCATAAAACAATTAATTACATAAACAGTATTGGCAACATTTTTTGTTTTCAAATATGTAATTAAAGGAAAAAACATTAATAATGGAGTCAAAATAAAATGTATAGGTACAGTAAACATCAATATAACTATCTCAAAATCTTATCTATACAATTTGTATGCCTATAAAATAACTCTGGTACTTTATTATTTCTCTTAATTATCTATGCTACCCAGACAATTGCAACCACAGCTATAATCTTAAAATAGTGGTTTCTTTCTAATATTTGCCTCTGGTAAATTCAAATAATCCTAAAACTGCAAATAAGAATGAAATATGAAAAGTAGCATGCCAGCTGTCAACAACTGGTGGTCTGTGTCTTTCTTCTAAGATTATGAATTTAAATAGTCAACTTTGTTTGATCTTTTGAGGCTTTGATGTGTCAACACTGGAATGAATGAAAAAAAAAATTCTCAGTCAGGTCTTATATTTCTTAACCTACTTCAATGCTTTTAGTAAAACAGTGTAAATGAGAGGTGATGATACATGAAAACAAACAAAGTAAGGTCTTGATAGCCCAAAAAAGATTTAAAATAACTCTTAAAATTCTTTTATTTGTGTAATCATAATAAGACTCATATTTCTTAAGCATAATGCGTTAAAATAATTCATGACTGAAAACTAATGTGAAAAATAAGATAATTTTAGGAATACAGTTTTGCTTTCTTTACAAGCGTTTTCTACAAAAGCAACCAAATGCTAACTCTACTCAAGTATAATGATACGTCTAAATGCTAAATATGTCAGTAACTTTTTAAAGCTGCACATGAAAATACGGTTTCAGATTACAGTATACAACAAACTTTTTCAAAGGTTTCTTCTTGAAAATAGTTTAACGATTATGATAGAGAGCTTTAAGATTAACACAACTACAACTTCAGATTTACTCTATCATGTGTTAATTTGGATAAACGTAATTTACTTTAATTAAATTTAGACTGTTTAATTGCTTAATGTTGCGGACACACTGCACCAATTCAACTGAGTTAAAGCATGTTTTGCTGCTGAATTTCATTTGTACTCTGTATATCATGCTTCTAGTTTCAGTGTCTGACAACAGTGGTCAAGTACTGATGGATTCCACTTGCAATGCTAACATTTTTCCACCAATGACATTTCCTGGTAAAAACTTTCACCATATTCATCTCAGACTGCACCAAAGAGAGCAGTGAAAAAGTCCAAGTGTATTGTAAGTGCGAGAAATTAATCTTTAGTGACATGTTGCACTTCATGGTTTTGTATGCTTCAAGCATACTGTCAACCAGCTAGACAAAGGTTGGTGTTCTGTAGCTATCAAGAAAATTCTCAACAACTTCCTTGAATGCATTTCATGATTATATCAGGCCCCACTAGCAGATTACTTGTACCCTATTACAGGTCTGATTTGTGGCCCAAAATTAATTCCTTACCTAATCCTAACATCAGTTATTTGTAGAATTATCCTCCGAGAGAAATATCAAAATTCTTTCACCATCCTTGTTCATCACTTTATTTTTTTTTTAAATCAATTTAAGTTTTATATAGAAAGGAGGCAAACATATCTTTGCTGGGTCTGGTTTATGCACCATACTCTTCTCCTCTGGAACTAAATGCCTACAAAGCGGTCAATTCTTTTTAATGAAATGAGACTCTTTAGCATGGCTGTCCCATTCACAAATAAAACAACAGTACTAGGTATATCTGAGCTGCCTTCCTATTAGCAGTGCCACTACCTTCAGATTACCAAAGATGTTCCAGTTGTAGTTGCTGTATATGTATACTTATAATATGAGAGGAAATCAGAAAAATAAGCAATTATAATAAAACAGTACATGACAGGAAAATTTGAAGGTGATTTTTGTTATTAGGTGAAAATCCATACAATATATCCAGAAGTGTTCAGGAAAGAAAATCTTTGTTATAACTGGCAAAAATAAACACTCTGAAAATTATTTCTCACAAATTTAGAAACACTAAATAGAATTCTGTTTTGAAAGGCAGATGTGTTATAAATACTTTACATTATATTTTTGTGTATGAGCAATCCAACTGCCAGTTTCACCACAAACTTTTGCAACAGCATAAAATAAGGAACTTGTTTGTTTATCTGTAAGTTACTGTACATTAAACTTTAACACCACATTATTTGTATATTTGATTAAATAATTATTTAAAATGTTATTTAAAACATATCAAGTAAAATCATTTTACTTTCAAATATATACAGTAAATACAGTATAACTTTAATATAATTTTAGCAACTGAAAAATGCAGTTTTGTTTGATTTTGACTATATGCCACTTTTAATGGAGACTAAATGGAACTATTTTAAATTAAATTCTATATTTCAGCTCAGACAGTGATTTTTTTTTAAACTAAATTACAAGAATCAACACTTAACATCACCAATAGTTTTTCAGGTAGTGAACTTAATGCAACCAAGTAGAACTAAAGCTTCTGCAGAATTGTAATCAGGTTAGATCTAAAGAAGACTTATTACAGAATTTCTATATTAATATCAATCTGTCATTTAAATAGGTATTTGCTGAAAGACACAATGATCAGAATAAAAATGTTCAGATAATGAATAGTTAAATCTTAAATAAGTATAAAAAATGATAAGAAAGCAAAACAGAATTGAATTTTTATGAATTGTATGACCAAAAGGACTTGAAGTTGCACGTCAGTAGGTTTTCTGTCAACAAAGTCACGTCTACAGTCTGAGACTAAATACATAGAAGACAGCTTAGAACTACACAGTAACTAAATTTAAGATTTAGTTAAAATAGTGAAAATACTATATTTGAAAAAGCAAGATTTGGCAACATGAATACAATTTAACACAACAGTGGAGCAAAATAGCAACTGTAGCCTTTCTAGACTCTGACATTAATTATAGCTACCGTATTTTTCGCACCTTAAGACGCACTTTTTTTTTCCCCAAAAGAAGGTTGGAAATGTCTGTGCGTCTTATGGAGCGAATATTGCGTCACAGACCATGATGTGTATTACCTGACAAAAGTCGACATCCAGGGGTAGAGGGTGACAAAACTCACTGTTACGTTACAGGAATTCCCTCTGTGCTTGGAGGTATGTTAGACTCATTGACTCGGCATCTAATCCTTGCGTGTACGTGAGTTGCGAAATGTAAACAAATATAAGCAAAGGCAAGATGGCCTCTACATCTCATGAGGGAGCAAAGCGAGTGCAGAAAACAAAATACTCAGCAGACGATGTTTTGCGCATTATCACTGAGTCTGACTCTGATTTTTCAGAATCTGATTTTGTTGAGAGTGATCAGGAGATCGAACAAGAGAGTGAGGAACTGGCATCAGCTGATCGGGACACCAGCCGATGCCGCCCCAGCTGAGCATATTCGTGCAGCCGATGCACCTATGGCAAGGTTCGTGTGGGAGGAATACCTAGACATTGATCCGTGGGAGCCAAACTGGCTACCAGACTTCACAAGACAGTATTGGCTTGCTGCTGGACTAGACAGATTACCAGCCGCTGGACTACTTCAGCCTGTTCTTTCCTGAAGCTCCCTTACTGTCAGACGAGACAAACAGGTATGCAGAGCAATTTTTTGAATCGAGGGCTGTGCTTGCACCGCATTCTCGTTTTTCAAACTGGAAACCCATAACAAAACACGAGATGAAGGGCTTTGTGGCATTACAAATATAGATTGGACTAGACTGGCGATATAACTTCAGGGAGCATTGGTCCAAACGTGCTTTGTCCCCTGGTGGCTTTGGACAGGTTATGCCGCGTGATGATAGGTACGTCCTCCTGCAAAGTGATCGTGAGCAACTGAGCTTCATAAATTCTGACACTAGCGATGAGGACTTGTTGGGGTTTCCATAAAACTAGAAGAGTGCTTGAACCTTAAAGTCTCTCCTTATTTGTTAATGACAGTGATGATGTTTCTTAATACCGCTGTTGAATTTACATGGTTGAAATATTATTCTGCTATATTTTATTAAACATATTAGTGCACCATTTGATTCAGAATATTTTTTTTCTTGTTTTCCTCCTCTAAACCTAGGTGCATCTAATGGTCAGGTGCATCTTATAGTGCAAAAAATACGGTATTTAACAAAAACATCTTTGCAATTGTAACTTTTTCCAGTTACTTTTGGTAAAGCATTTTGAGCCACACTTCTTTTTTTAAAATGTGCTATACAAATAAATGCTGTCATTTTTTTTTGTAGGGATAAAAGATTATATTGGGGCACCTTTGGCTATCTGCTTTAAATCCAGTTTGCTTTGGGAAACACTGCCATCTGCTGTCACAGCTATAAACTGAGCTTTGCAAATCAACCCAAAATGCACATCTATGAAATGTGGGCAGAAAACCAAAAGAAAAATTAAGCAGACTTTGGATAAATGTGCAGTCTCAACACATCCAGAGTAACAAAGCTGGGAATCAAGATGGATTCCAGAAGCCAAACTCATTCCTACAATGAAAATGCCTCCCACTTGTTAGAAAATGTGGAACTTGTTTTTTGTATTAATAGATATAACATTTAAAAAGACAATGAAAAAGGCAATGAACAAGACGGGAAACAAGTCACATAAAGCACATGAAAGACGAACAGAATGTGGTTTTGGGTGAACATGATAGGATCAAGAATAGATGGAAGAGGTACTTTGAAACGCTGTTGAATGAAGAAAATCAAAGGGTAGTATTTGTGGATGGAGTCCCAAATGAAGGGCTAGTATCAAGAATAAGTAAGGAGGAAGTAAAGGAGGCACTGAAAAGAATGAAAAATGGAAAGGCAACAGGACTGAATTAAACACCTGCAGGGTGCGTGAACGCATGTGTTGTAGGATCTAATGCAGAATATCTATGGACAGGAGAGAACACAGGAAGAGTGGAGGAACAGTTTGATTTGTATCCATTTATAAAGAGAAGGGCAATATTCAGGATGGTGGAAACTATGGAGGGTTAAAGCTGATGTCACAAACAATGAAAATTTGGAAAAGGTATAGAAGAGAAGGCTTAAGGAAGAGACCACCATCGTGGAGGAACAATCTGGTTTTATATCAGGGAGAGGAACCACTGATAGAAACAAAAAAACATGGTTAAAAGCATCAAAAAAACAGAAAAGGTCCCTGAGCTTCGCAATTTCATCTATCTGTATACTTGTATATGGATGAGATGACAATAAAGTTCACTTTGACTTATGCTAGAGTGCCACGTCAAGAGGTCTGTAGTTGCATGAGAGAGAAAGCAGTACCAGAGAAGCAGGGCTGGGTACTGGTACTGATGTTCATTTGATTTCAATTCACAATGTCCCAATTCGATTTGATTTTATCTTGACTAAATTAGCGAGAACTGACATATTTGAGGGCGGCACGCTGGCACAGTGGTAGCGCTGCTGCCTCGCAGTTAGGAGACCCGGGTTCGCTTCCCGGGTCCTCCCTGCGTGGAGTTTGCATGTTCTCCCCGTGTCTGCGTGGGTTTCCTCCGGGCACTCCGGTTTCCTCCCACAGTCCAAAGACATGCATGTTAGGTGGATTGGTGATTCTAAATTGGCCCTAGTGTGTGCTTGGTGTGTTTGTGTGTGTCCTGCGGTGGGTTGGCACCCTGCCCAGGATTGGTTCCCTGCCTTGTGCCCTGTGTTGGCTGGGATTGGCTCCAGCAGACCCCCGTGACCCTGTGTTCGGATTCAGCGGGTTGGAAAATGGATGGATGGATGACATATTTGAAGTGCTGGCTTTTTTTTTTTCTTTTTAGAGATCACTTAAGCATGCATTGAGAACAGTAACATAATGTGACAAATTGAAATAACACTTTATTTGAAAGGTGTCTACATAGTAGCTCCATAACATATGCATAAGCATGGAATGACATTTAAGAATCAATACTTGATTAGTAATGAACAGTTAACATCAGTATCTGAAAGATGTGGAAATAACATTGCTCTTTTAAAATAAATAAGAAATTTTTCACAGCACTGCACTCACTTAAAATTCACCATAATTTAGCAAACATGTCTATTGCCACATCAAAGTCCACACATATTATGAGACTCCTTATTTTACTAAAATGTAGTGGCATCTACTTGATAAAATACCTATATCATCTAGCCAATAATATTAGTAAAAAAACAAACAAACAAATAAATAAATAAATATTGCTTCTGAAATAACTTGTTATTCAGTAACCTATTAGCCAAATTTATTCCCCTATTGGACGAAATTTTAAACACATCTTGAATTAGTCGAAATTAAACATACAGTGGGAAGATTTGTAATTCTACAAATTCTACATACAGTTGCTCCCATGTAACAGTTGCATTAATCAGTCTCGAAAATGTTTCCTCACACTTCCTCCTCAGACAAAAAAAAAGGGAGTATTTAAAAATGAGGATCTAGTGCTGAGGTTTGTTGACAGTGGTACTAGATGAACAGAACATAAAAGACAAAACAGCCACCATGAATGACAACTCTGCTAACATGATCTAGGTCGTACAGCTTTTAAACCTACTTTACACAAACTGCATTGTGCACATGCTCACTTCGGGATCACATGCTGCTCTGAACTTTCCAACAATTGCCCGCTTGCTCAGCCGGGTGAGGTGCATTGCAAACATTTTACACCATAGCAGTAAAGCTACCATAGCCACGTACTAAAAGAGAAGAAATGTTTAACACACTTGAGAACACACAAACTTTAGACTGTTGTGGTTACGCAAAGAAACAGCGCATTAGAGATGTTTGAAAGATTTTTGGAACAACTGCCAGTATCTCAGCAGCTCTGCATACTAGTATTGGTAGCAATGTTGCTCCCAGTGTGACTGGCATGCAGCATGCTTATCTGCAACATATCCACCACAGGCACCCAGTCATGTTTATGTAATGACATGTGACTGCTACAGATTGTTATATTTTGTGAATGAGGCAAACTAAGCTTGGAGTTAAACGTTGTCTACAGTGTAGATTGTTTAGGCTCTACTAGTTTGGATGTCGACTAAGTGAACGTTTCTGGGTAATGCTGGGATAGCTGATTTCTCAAATTTGTTGTGTTACCACAATGCGTAAATTCTGAATTGCACAGCTTATATATGGCTTTGCTTTTATCCATCTGTACTTTATCAACGCATTGTTTGAATTCATAGTAAGTCCACACATCTAATTTAAATGTTGAAGACACTAATTTCAGTTAAGTAGGACATGCCAGTTTGTGCAAAGTACTATATGTAGGTTTTTGCTCATCTTCGTTCAGTGTTGAAGATGCTGACTTCAGGTAAGGGGGACATGCCACTCTGCAAAGCACAAGCAGTACAGCTCTTTTTTTGCAGAAAGCCTTAACAGGCACATTAGCGACATCTACTGGATCAGACACCAAAAACGAAAATAAGCAAAAATCTACATATAGTAATAGAGCAGGATAGAAATCCACTAGATCGATCTTGAGATTTTAAAACCGAATTGTTAAAAGAAAAATAATGAAGTATCAGAAAATCAATATTTTTACCCAGGCCTACACAGAAGTATGTGAGGATTGTCCAGGATGTGTATAAGGGAGTGAGGACACGGGTTTAAAGTAGTGTTGGAGTAACAGACAAGATTAAAGTATGTGTGTACCAGGGATCTTCATTAAGTCTTTACCTCTTTGATCTGGTTATGGATGTATTAAGTCATGGGATATAAAAAAAAAAAAAATCAAAAAAAAAAAAAAAAATCAACAATCCCCACTGGTGTATGCTTTTTGATGATGACATTGTTTTGTATAGCACCATAAAAGAGGAAGTGGAGAGGAAGTTGGAAGAATGGAGAAGGGCTTTGTAAGATAAAGGATTGAAAATAAATAAGAAGACGACAGAATATACAAGATTTAATGATGATCAGGATTCTGAAGTTAGTCTGCAGGCAGGGCTAATGAAAAGAGTGGATAAATTTAAATATTTAAGATCAGCCCATGAGATGCAAAAATAACCTATATAGTGCAATGTGGATGGATAATTTGGAAGAAGATATCAGAGGTATTGTGTGAGAGAAGAATTAAGGCAAATGTTGAAGGTAAAGTTTTTAAGACAACCATAAGACCAGTGATGACCAGCGCTGAGACATGGAAAGGAGCACAAGAGAAGTTGTTAATGTGGCAGAAATGAGAATGCTGAGATGGATGTCCAAAAAAGGACATAATGAGAAATGAGACAATCAGAGATACAACAAAAGTGTGAGACATCTAAGAAAGTGTAGGAAAGTAGATTGAAGTGATGAAGAGACACAATGAATGCATGGGCAAAACAGTGATGGAAATGGAAGTAATGGGGAAGAGAAAGAAAGCGAGGGACACCAAAGGCAAGGTTAATGGATAAAGTAAAAGTAGATATGAAGGAAAAGTGTCTTGACTGAGGAGGAGGTGCAGGGCTGAGCTGTATGAAGAAGGTTGATCAAGCACTTTGACCCCACACAGAGGTGGGAAAGAAGAAAACAATAACTTTTAAAAATGGTGGTAATGGTATGTACCTATGACATAGACATTGCCAGAAGCAAAACGTTAGTTGCATTTTCATCTTACATAAACAACACTATCCACCACAAAAAAAAAAAAAAAAAGGTTTTACTTTTTACATTTAAACACATGCTTTAAAACTAAATTAATTACCAGTTAAATACAATGTTTCTAAAACTTTCAAGCATGCAAACTACACATTGTAGGAATATTTTTACTGAGAATTTTAAAAGTCTTTAATGCTTTTTTTTTTCTAATTAAAAAATAACATTTTGAAAGAATCCTTGCTGGGGGTAAAGCTAGCATTTTGTTCCAGATTTTCTCTGTAAACTTCACAGGCCTTATTGAATGTGTGAAAATGGACACAACCACCAAATTTCAGGTATTCCCACAATTGTTCATTTAGACAACAGGATACAATGTTTTATCCTTACTCACTTGGCAGCGAATTTCACCATCTGTTTACTTGCACGATCTCCCACAGCTACCAGGGCTTGCACATTGAACTGCTGGTGACGCAGAACTAAGAAACACTGTTTTCCTGGAAAATAAGACAAACTGCAGCTGTTAGGCTCCCCTTATTTTTTAACTTCACAAGTCAAAAGAAAACACATTAAGAAATGTAACACCTCAATACAAAGAATCTGCTCTAGTAAACTATTTGTCAAATTGCACCAACAATTCACTTCAGCTTTCAAATAATGAAAACAACAAATTATAGCTTTATAAGCCGCTTACAGTTAACAGATTGATTCAAACGTATACAGTAATCCAAGAATTTCCTTGTTTAACTATCTAAGGGATGTACTTGGACTGGATTGTTTACACATC
This sequence comes from Erpetoichthys calabaricus, assembly GCF_900747795.2. Taxonomy (NCBI): domain Eukaryota; kingdom Metazoa; phylum Chordata; class Cladistia; order Polypteriformes; family Polypteridae; genus Erpetoichthys; species Erpetoichthys calabaricus. Next base: position 43,245,012 of record NC_041401.2, read on the forward strand.
AGGGTGATCAAGTAATTTTCCAGATTGACATGTGTCATGCGAAATTCTCAAGTACATAGGCAGAGATCCTAAAAGGTGAGCAAAATGTCTATGACCAATGTGAAGGACAGAGGTGCACTGTACTTTTATTGTGCCATCTGGGAGCTGGGTTGGAACAGTTCCTGAACCAAGTGCCAAGGGGACATTTGGGAATTGGCAATACCATCTCAGATAATGTACTAAGGGTGGCTAGAATATGTTATGCAACCACCAATTAGTCCTCCAGATCACTTGAGTATTGCCAGGACACCATGGCTATGTTCCAGCCAAATATAAGTGCATCTGGCCCTTTGAGAAGATGAATGCATGCTTCACAAGGGGCCTTTGATGACATGCAAGAACTGGTGTCAAATCAGTCATGAACCCGGTAGTGGTCTTGTGTTGCCCTTTCAGCAAAGAGGTGGAGGAAGAAGAGAAAGAAATGATAGTACTACTAGTGTGAAAAGAAAAAGGAGGAGAAATGTAGGCTGGGGATGAATTATCATGTATTGTGGAATAAGGCTGTGAAGTGGCTTGGGCTTTATTGTATTTGTTTATGTAAACTTGTGCCCTGCACCCCTAAGGGCTCATTTATACTTCACGCTCAGAACGCGTATGCGCCCGCATCATAGCTGCCACATGTTCCCAGCGTTCATTTGATACATCCTCTGAGCAGGTCCTCAGAAATTAACGCGACGCGTGTGCGAGTTGCAGTACCAGCAAAAAGTCAGGGGGCGCAGTGTGCTAAAAGTTGGAATGTGATGTCAGAGTCTCTGTTTACTATCTACATGTGACAGAAAGCTGCTCTGCGGATCCTACGAGACTGGTGTGCGCACTTCAATGTTTGATGAATGGTTCGAAGTTGTGAAGCAAAATGCTGACATACAAATGCATTCGTGGCGCTTTTATATTCAAGCGTTGCATATTCCCGATCGTAATGACACGATACGTTTTAAAAGTCTCACATACCGTCTTCTGTGCCATCTTCTTTTCTAGGGCTTCCTCCGGTACTGACAGCAAACAGCAATAGATCGCCACACTGAGCAAATTAATTGTATGATATTCCAACTCTCTGCACATTTAGAATCCTTAGATTTATACTTGATATCACTTTCATGATGAAATGCATTGAATTATGTATGTTACATTTTACAGATAAATCGGTAATTTCGTTTAAATAATGAATACTGCTAATAATGACACACATGGGGGTGACACAGTGGCGGAGCATTAGCGCTGCTGTCTTGCAGGGAGTCACGTCGCTGATATTCCCTGCCTACAGTTTGCATGTTTTCCTGCTGGGTTTCCACAGTGTGCTCCGGTTTCCTTCCAAAAATATGCAGATTTGGTTACACTAAAATGACGCCAGCATGTATGTGTCTACTTGTATTCACCTTGCGATGATCTGATGCCTCGTCCAGGGATTGTTTCAGCTTCATGCCCAATACTAGCTGAAATGGACAAATCCCTGGACTGATGGATTTAATCATTAAACGTCCTTTTCAGAGATATTGCGGTAAGGTGTCATCGGAATTTAATGGGTGTTCCAGGCAATTCACAACACAGCAAAGCCGAACCTGTTCTGTTCTCCCCGTGATAATATCTCGCACTGCCACCTGGTGGATTCCTCCAGATTTACGTAAATTACGCATGCAAGTACAGGTGTTGGTCATAAAATTAGAATATCATGACAAAGTTGATTTATTTCAGTAATTCCATTCAAAAAGTGAAACTTGTATATTAGATTCATTCATTACACACAGAGTAATGTATTTCAAATGTTTATTTCTTTTAATGTTGATAATTATAACTGACAACTAATGAAAGTCACAAATTCAGTATCTCGGAAAATTAGAATATTGTGAAAAGGTTCAATATTGAAGACACCTGGTGCCATACTCTAATCAGCTAATTAACTCAAAACACCTGCAAAAGCCTTTAAATGGTCTCTCAGTCTAGTTCTGTAGGCTACATAATCATGTGGAAGACTGCTGACTTGACAGTTGTCCAAAAGACGACCATTGACACCTTGCACAAGGAGGGCAAGACACAAAAGGTCATTGCTAAAGAGGCTGGCTGTTCACAGAGGTCTGTATCCAAGCATATTAATAGAGAGGCGAAGGGAAGGACAAGATGTGGTAGAAAAAAGTGTACAAGCAATAGGGATAACCGCACCCTGGACAGGATTGTGAAACAAAACCCATTCAAAAATGTGGGGGAGATTCACAAAGAGTGGACTGCAGCTGGAGTCAGTGCTTCAAGAACCACCACGCACAGACGTATGCAAGACATGGGTTTCAGCTGTCGCATTCCTTGTGTCAAGCCACTCTTGAACAAGAGACAGCATCAGAAGCGTCTCGCCTGGGCTAAAGACCAAAAGGACTGGACTGCTGCTGAGTGGTCCAAAGTTATGTTCTCTGATGAAGGTAAATTTTGCATTTCCTTTGGAAATCAAGGTCCCAGAGTCTGGAGGAAGAGAGGAGAGGCACAGAATCCACGTTGCGTGAGGTTCAGTGTAAAGTTTCCACAGTCAGTGATGGTTTGGGGTGCCATGTCATCTGCTGGTGTTGGTCCATTGTGTTTTCTGAGGTACAAGGTCAACGCAGCCGTCTACCAGGAAGTTTTAGAACACTTCATGCTTCCTGCTGCTGACGAACTTTATGGAGATGCAGATTTCATTTTCCAACAGGACCTGGCACCTGCACACAGTGCCAAAGCTACCAGTACCTGGTTTAAGGACCATGGTATATACCATGGTATCCCTGTTCTTGATTGGCCAGCAAACTCGCCTGACCTTAACCCCATAGAAAATCTATGGGGTATTGTGAAGAGGAAGATGCAATACGCCAGACCCAACAATTCAGAAGAGCTGAAGGCCACTATCAGAGCAACATGGGCTCTCATAACACCTGAGCAGTGCCACAGACTGATCGACTCCATGCCACGCCGCATTGCTGCTGTAATCCAGGCCAAAGGAGCTCCAACTAAATATTGAGTGCTGTACAAGCTCGTACTTTTCATGTTCATACCTTTCAGTTGGCCAACATTTCTAAAAATCCTTTTTTTGCATTGGTCTTAATTGATATTCTAATTTTCCGAGATACTGAATTTGGGACTTTCATTAGTTGTCAGTTATAATCATCAACATTAAAAGAAATAAACATTTGAAATACATCAGTCTGTGTGTAATGAATGAATCTAATATACAAGTTTCACTTTTTGAATGGAATTACTGAAATAAATCAATTTTGTCATGATATTCTAATTTTATGACCAGCACCTGTATAAACAGTACAACGCTTGCATAGCAGGAGAGTCCTCTGCAGCATGCGTCGCATGAAGTATAAATCCAGCCTAAGAGGCCTTTTTTTTTACTGTATTAAATCCAATGTTACTGGAATTTTGGTGTGTCTGCTGGTCATTCTGAGTGTGGAATCTCCTTGTCATTCAGAGTATGGAGTCTAAGAATGCCCTGCAATAGTCACACCTCATGTTGCATTTGTTTAAAGAATACTAGTCTGGTCGCATCAACAGTTAGCTGTTTTCTAGACAAATATATAATGATGACTCTTTGTTGGACTGAAATTTCAACCTTCAGTGCTGAAACAATAATAACTGATATAAACAGGAAAATAAAACTGCACAACAACGAAACTTACTTCTGTAACTTGTGCAAATACCTCTTGTAACCACTGTTCAACACTCTGGCACAAAAAGCCAATGAGTCTTTGAATCTACAGATAAGTAATGTTAACCCATGTATGCAGAAGGCCCTGGTGAAGTTGCTGGACATTGGCTAGTGGGAGGCTCAGGGTATTCTAAAATTGCTCTATTGGGCTAAAGGTCAACAAGAAAGACAGACCAAGGCAGCAACTGCAAAACAGAATTCATTTGGATGGTTGTGACCACAGTAGCTGTGTGAATGGGCCATCATTGTCCTGCTGTATAGTGTGATTTCTTGGAGATTGATTAGGTGGCCTCTACTTGATTGCTTTGCTCTGTCACTGATACAGAAATTCTATCTGCCTATAGTTTTAGTAGCAGCAAAGATGCTTGATATGACCTCTCAGACACACCAGACTGATGCATCAATGCTACTCTGGTATAGTCAGTCCAAACTTACCAAATCTTAGGATGATTATCCTTTCTGTCTATCTACCAAAATTATGCCTGCCGTCAGGACACAATGGAATGACTTAATCTACAGCATCTAGCAATGCTGGCACATGATAAGCCTGCCTGCAACATGACAATGGCCCTCTTACATACTTTATTACTAAAGCACTGAAAACTGATTCAGTGTGGCTGTCGTCTTGTTGTGACCTGCATTTTGAAATAAGCCTTTCTACAGGTGACCTGATACAGCTTTGTTTCACTTGGATCTTGTTGTGTAAAAAAATGCACCTAATGAACATTCATGTGCTTGGCAAGTTGCAATGTCTCACTGTACAAGCTGCGTTGGTAGTCAAAAGGTCAAACAAATTATATTGAATTCTTTATTGTCATTATGCATACACATAACAAAATTTTTTGTTGGTAGGGCTCGGCTTCAAGGCAAAATAAATTTACAGCTTTACAAAAGTTACAAATATAAAGTTTTTTCGCTCAAGAAAATTAAGTGTTTTTATTTTCCATAATTACAAGGTGCTGTGAAAAAGTATTTGCTCTCTTCCCAATATCCCCCTCACTTTTTATATATTTTACACAATGAATGGTCTAAGACATTTAGACAAAAATACAATTTTAGAGAAAGGAAAACTGAGCGCACACACACATTTTTGTTTTTAAATCATTACATTTTATTTAGGTTATCCAACACTCTATCATTCATATGAAAAAGTAACTGTCCCCATAGTTTCAATACTTTGTTGCAGCACCTTCACCAGCAATCATTTTAGGAAATACTTTTTATTTGATCTTTCACATTGTTGTGGTAGAATTTTACCATTTGCAGAACTGCTTTAATTCAAATATATTGATAGGTCTTCCAGCATGAACTACTCATTTTAGGTCCTGCCATAGAAACTCTATTAGAGTTAAGATTTTGATTAGGTCATATCAAAACTTTAAATTTGTTTCTTCTGAGCCATTCATTTGTACACTTGCTTTGTGTTTTGGATCACTGTACTGCTGCATAGCCCAATTTTGCTTCTGGAATTTTCTTTAATTGAGGCATCTACAAACCTTGCGGTGATGACCACTTCTTTCATGGCAAGGGAATATATGGTTAGGTTTAGATTCTACAAAGCTGGCAGCAGTTCAGTCAGCTGAATTACTCATCAATTAATTTTAGTCAGCTATTTGAGTGAATAACCAAGGGACAATAGCTTCTTCACATGGGCAATGCAGGTGTTGGACAATTTTATTACTTAAATATATTAAGTATCAATTTGAAAATGGTGTTGCATGTTTAATTTGGTTGCCACATTATCAAATATTAAGTTTTGCATAATGATCTAAAGCCATTCACTGTGACAAATATACAAAAATAAAGGACTGACATCAGAAAGCAGTCAAATATGTTTTCAAAGTAATGTATGTTTTGTATAATAGTATACAAGTGACAGAGGTGCATGTAAAACATTAACAATGCTATACAAAATATGAAAAATCAGTAGAACCATAATGATACCAGAAAGCCTTTATACATACAGTTCTCAGGAATTATACTATATTGACGTGAGGAAATAGCTGGGTTCACACATGCCCTTGGCTTTACGGTTTACTAATGAATTTCTGAGATTCCTGCGTGTGTGATAAGGGTTTATGATGAATTCTTTTTACATGCATTTGCTCCTGAGCAAAATATAAATAAAAAAAGAAGCAACAGCTGCTTAAATACTCTAAAATACTACTGGAGCCTAGCTTCTATTGTTAAAAATAAAATGTGTATTAATCAAGTTAGAACAGTATGAAAATAAAACTACAAATCATAGACTAACATATTCTACATTTAAGGCTAACACAACTTGATAACAACGAAAGACTTGCCAAGCAAGCAATTGCACAGTTACATTAAGGATTGCAGGGTCAATTTATTATCTTTAGAATAAAAATTGGACTCATTACACTACATTTTTACAAGGTGTTTTAAATGCATTTGAGGTACAGTTCATCTGATTTACCAATTCAGATTAGTTTTTCATTAAGTAAATACAGTAATCCCTCCTCCATCGCGGGGGTTGCGTTCCAGAGCCACTCGCGAAATAAGAAAATCCGCGAAGTAGAAACCATATGTTTATATGGTTATTTTTATATTGTCATGCTTGGGTCACAGATTTGCGCAGAAACACAGGAGGTTGTAGAGAGACAGGAACGTTATTCAAACACTGCAAACAAACATTTGTCTCTTTTTCAAAAGTTTAAACTGTGCTCCATGACAAGACAGAGATGACAGTTCTGTCTCACAATTAAAAGAATCCAAACTTATCTTCCTTTTCAAAGGAGTGCGTGTCAGGAGCACAGAATGTCACATAGATAGAGAAAACAATCTCTGGCAAACAAATCAATAGGGCTGTTTGGCTTAAGTATGCGAAGCACCGCGGCACAAAGCTGTTGAAGGCGGCAGCTCACACCCCCTCCGTCAGGAGCAGACAAAGAGAGAGAGAGAGAGAGAGACAGAGTTTGTTTTTCAAGCAAAAATCAATACGTGCCCTTAAAGCTTTTAAGTATGCGAAGCACCGTGCAGCTGCACAAAAGATAGCAACATGAAGATAATCTTTCAGCATTTTTAGACGAGCATCCGCATCGTCTAGGTGTGCGAACAGCCCCCCTGCTCAATCCCCCTACTTCAGGATCAGAGAAAGTCAGCGCAAGAGAAAGAGAAATGTAAGCTGGGTAGCTTCTCAGCCATCTGCCAATAGCGTCCCTTGTATGAAATCAACTGGGCAAACCAACTGAGGAAGCATGTACCAGAAATTAAAAGACCCATTGTCCGCAGAAACCCGCGAAGCAGCGAAAAATCCGCGATATACATTTAAATATGCTTACATATAAAATCCGCGATGGAGTGAAGCCGCGAAAGGCGAAGCGCGATATAGCGAGGGATTACTGTACATCATTTTGTACAATGGAAAAGGACAGATTATCAAACATGTCTCGTGGTCTTTCAAAAAAGGAAATAACTGCATTTGGCTGGGTATCTTACTGAAACCAGCAAAGCAGATGCACTGCTTTTCAAAACAACAGGTTAAAGAAGTATACTTGTTTGCACTTACACTTAAAATCTACCTTTATCTGTATAATTGTATGAAGCAGGATATACATACATGCCTTGCAGAAGTATACTAGAATAAAGGTAATAATGAATCACATCTGAGAAAAATACACACATTCTGAAAAGCACACAGCTTACTCACATTGATGTGGTAACAACTAGTATGTCAAAAATAGCACTCGGCATGTTTTTTTTACCTTTAGCTCTGCTGGTGTGAATCCTTGCGCGCACCCACACAAGCTGGTCAGCTTTTTCGGGTGTCAGATCCTGAATACGTACTAAAACCCTGTCTGTATTAAAAAAAGAAGTATTAATGATATTACATAAACAATACAATAAAAAGTAGCAAAACAATAATTTCACTCATGAATAATACTTTTCTCAAAAATGTTGTTTTATGCATCATTTTCATAGTTCACCTTAAATGAGCACCAGTAAATTGACATTATTGTTAAACTTCAGGTGCCTCTGAAATGAGCAAATGGACCTCTAATAAACTAATTTAGTATTAAGGTTTACTCATAGAACAAAAATGGTTGTTTTCCTTTAAAGCCATATACCAACTTATTTTTTAATGTAGTTGTTGTACTGGGTACAAGGTACTGTAGGAACTCATCATGGAGAGTGCACCAGACTTTTACAGGACCAAATGTAAAACTACAAAGCTGGAATTCACCAGCTTTAGAATCTCTGCTAGTTAGTGTACTCTGTGCAACACTCCCGAGTCTCAAGAGGCAGCAAATGAATATGCTTCCATATAAATAAAGGAATAAATCCTTGACTCTTCAATACATTAACTGAAAAACTTTAGCATAATACAACATTCATATGGATAGGTTACTATGTATTAAAATTTTAAAAGAACACACAAATTTAAATGTTTCAGTCACATTACAAAGCTGAACAGTCAACAGTCAAAATAACTAAATACATTTTTGCATCTACTGTAGGAAGCAGGACTTTCAAAACACAGGTTTGAACATTTAACTTATTTGTGTTTTTACATTTAGTTTCATATCCACTCATCCAATTCAGTGTTACTCTTGTCCTAGCAATAATAACCAACCTTGGAGATGGCCAAGGACTGTTTCTTGGAAACCTGATTTATGTGGTATACAAAAGAAAAATCTCTTCATTGTATTTTACATGCAAAAATATTTAGTTTGTAAAAATGTGTGAAAATTTACAAGATGAAATCACTGCATTCATCACTTTATTTTTCATAAAGTTTAATATTTCTCCTTATATCTTAAGATCAACCACAAGATATCTTCAACAAGTACATTTTCATGTAAAAAAGTTAGGCATCTCAGTTCAAATAATGTGTTGTGTTGTATTTAGCACAACTGTAGGGAACAAATGTAAATATGATAAAATTAAAAATGCCCAACTTGGCAGTTACAGTCACAGTGAAAAATTATGCAGGTATATTTCTGGTGAATTTCCATATAAATGAGCCCCAGTAGTGTTTCCACACACACATGTGGTGAATAATTTGTTTGCTGAAAGTCATCAGTGTTATTTGGTCAGAAAGAGTATGTCCAACACTGTTTATAATGGCCATCAGTTTTGTTCTATGATAATTTGTTTAATGCTTTGCTACTACTTCCAGGGGATTCAAAATGCATCCTATAACTGAGCTTAACCTTTTAATTAGTTTGTTGATTTGGTGGGCCTGTCCTGAAGTCATGTTAATGGCCCAGCACACTACAGTGTAGAAAACTGCACTAGCCATAGCAGTTTTGTAGAATATGTAAAAGATGTCATTATCCACATTAAAGGAGCAAAGTCTCCTAAAAAGAAAGGGCCCACTCTGCCCTTTCTTATATAGTTAGACTGTGTTATGAGACCAGTCCAACCTGTCACTGATGTGGACACCCAAGTACTTATAGGTTTGAACCACCTCTACATCTACTCCTTGAATAGTGACCAGACAAAGATGCTCTCTCCTGCAGCAAAAGTCAATAACCATTTCCTTAGTTTTATCGATGTTATGCTGCAGACAATTCTTTCTGCAACAAGAAAAAAAGTTCACCTTCTAATTCATTGTATTCTGTCTCATCCTCCTTACCAACAAACCCCATAAGTGCAGAATCATCTGAGAATTTCTGAAAATTGCATGATCTGATGAAATGTTACAATCTGAAGTGTAACGAGAAAAGGTGACAGGACTGTTCCCTGTGGTGTTCCAGAGTTGCACACATCCACATCAGAAAAAGAGTCCTTGAGCCTTATAAGCTACAGTCTGCCAAACATTCACTATCCAGGACACCATAGGCTCATCCTTGCATATATCTAAGTGTATCCCTTAACAGGGATAACTGAATGAAGGCACTGTGAAAATATAAAATACACAATCCTCACAGTGCTGCTGGCTTTGCCCAGGTGAGAATAAGCCTTGTGGAGCAGATAATTGCATCCTCTACTCCAATCTTTGTCTGAAAAGCAAACTGTAGGGTCCATGTCATCTACCATAAGATTACTCACATAGTGCAGGACCAGCCTTTCAAAGGTCTTCATGAGGTGAGATGTGAGTGCTATTTGTCTTTAGTCATCAAGTGAAGAGGTGCCTGCCTCATTAGAACAGGAACAATGTAGAATGTTTTTCACAACAGCAGCACTTTCTGGATCTTAAGAATCTGAGGACTAGCTCTATGTGGTTCTACGTCTTTTCCTGTGTGTAGTGTCTTCAGTGGTCTCCTCACTTGGTCTTCAGTTATGGACAGCTCATACTGATGATCAGAAGTGGACCTGTCTCACTGGTTATCCAGTTGAAGCAGTAGCAGTTGTAGATGCATTAAGGATGGTATGAGGGGACTGGTCATTGGAAGAAGGTGATTGTGGGTGTGAAAATCTACAGTGAAACCTTGATTATCCATCACTCGATTAACCATCAGGGGCAAAAAAAAAAAAAAAAAAAAACATTGCATATGCCAGCGTTAACCTGTACGCTGTGAGCTATGAATATTGGAACAACTTTCCCTTGTTAGCATACTAGGGCGCTCCGCCCCCTGCTCGCTTCGCTCGCCAACCCCTGGTGTTGGGAATGACAAAGAGCGTGATGTATGAATGAGATATAGAATAGTGTGAAGGTGTAGATGATGCAAATAGAAAGCAAACAATAAAGTGTGTGGCACAGTGTAAAGGTTTATTGTAAAATTTCTTTGTACACGCCGTTTAAGTGTAAAAGGTAATTCCAGGTCAGAACTTGTAATGTCAATGAAGATGGTTATTGTTGTGATCAGAGTCAAATTTGTCAGAGCTTAGAAAGAGTTGTGTCTCTCCAGGAAGTAATGGAATGACTTGGGTATTTATGTTTTCCACATTAATATTTTTTGGACATAATATAGTGCGTTGTGTTAAAAGGGGCATTTGGTCTAATGAGATTGCTGTTCCAAATCTGTCTGTAACTAAGTCGTCGCAGATAAAGGCTTGAGGAATTGTACTAATATCTGGGTGAAGTCCATCTGTATTGGTGAGTGTACCATCTCCCAGTTGTAATAAGCAATTGTTATGATATGGTTCTGAACATCGTATCTTTTTTACTAACTGTATCTTTTGAAAGCAATGCCAATTGTCTGCGTATTTTAAGGTGCACTGAACAATAGCTGAGCGAATGGCATGTGGAAGAATAGCTAAGCACTGTCTAAAATCTCCTCCAAATAAAAGTACCTTTCCTCCAAAGCGAATATTATTATTCCTAAACGTTTCTAGAAGTTTATGAATGGTGTTGAGTAAGTGACTGTATGCCATTGTACATTCATCAATAATTAACATTTTTGCAAGACAGATGTCACGTGCAGTGCCACCGTTAATGTTCATAGTGGATACCGATTTGTAGGATCTAATGCAGTTGATAAAGATTTCACTTTCAGGTACATCGTTAGTTAGAAGCTTCTGTAGATATTCAGGATATGAATGTAAAGGAGGCAGTCTAATTTGACCCTTTTGACAACAACGTGTAAATGTATTACTTGTATTGCCAGTTGTTTCTTCAGGGAAGTGAACTGAATGACAATGATTGCAAATGACATTCATTAATCCGAATGAATTTTTCCTGGTGTATGTTTTGCTTGTGCCGTTTGAGAGGCGCGTTGTTGCATGTGTAGTATTTGGGACGTGTTGTTTTGGAGCTGTAATCGATTTGCTTGTGCTGTGTGAGAAGTCCGTTGTAGCCTTCCTTGCCGTTAACGTATGTCTGAGACGGGAGGTGTTTCGTTTTGAATCCGTGCCTGTTGCGATGCAGCACTTTGATTGATAGATTGCGTCATGTGGATCTAGGATGTAGATTTGTGCATATTTGCGTTGTTGATTTGTTTCAGGGTGCACTGTTCCAATGCGATGCAGTATTTGTGCACATATGCGAAAGCAGTATGGGCCATTGCCTTTTGGTGGCCTGATATTTACTCCAGTAGATGCAAAAGCAAATGAACTATTGTAGGATCAAATGCAGTTCATAAAGTTTTTACTTTTAGGTACATCGTTAGTTAGAAGCTTTAGTTGAGCTTTGCGTTTTTGGAGCCGAGACATTTTTTCTTCTAGAAATATGGATAAGTAATAAGGAGTATTGCACTCACTGTTAATATGGAGCCTTTTCTGCGGTTGAACGGTTAATAGTGCCTTATTGTAATGAGATCCACCTATGCTGCATAGTGTGAATTGTGTTTGGTCCCGTTATCCGAGCGGTATCGTTTTGTACCTGTGATCGTGAATTCATGACTTGTTTGTTCTTGAGCGTGAGAAATATGGATAAGTAATAAGGAGGATCGCACTCACTGTTAATATGGAGCCTTTTCTGCGGTTGAACGGTTAATAGTGCCTCATTGTAATAAGATCTACCTATGCTGCATATTGTGAACGTGTTGAGATGACGTATGTTTAATACGGACGGTTCATTTAGAAATGGGGCTTTGTGTGTCATTTGTTATTTATGTTACTGTGGTCGTGGGTCTGAATCGTCGTTTTTGTGTACGTTTCGTGTGCTATGTCCGTAGTCTGTCCCGTTTCGTGTCCAATGGGCTTTGTGTGGTGCTCGCAGCTTTTTTTTTTTGTGTGCTTGTGGCTTGTTGAATCCTCCTCTTTGTGTGCGTCCCGTTTCGTGTGCAATGGGATTAAATCCTCCTCTTTGTGTGTGTCCCATCCGTTGCTTGTGTGTGTGTGTGGGGGGGGGTTTGCGGGCTCTTTTTTTTTGTGTGCCAGGGGCTTGTTGAATCGTCCTCTTTGTGTGTGTCCCGTCCGTTGCTTGTGTGTGTGTGTGTGTTTGGGGGCAGGGTGTTTTGCTCGTGCGGCGCTGTGTGCGTCGCCTGTGTTTGACTCCTTTTTTCTGTGCTCACTCCTTTTTTCTGTGGTCTTGTCCGCCTCTCGCGGCGCCTCATTTCTTGGGGCGCCTGCGCAGTACGTCTTTTTGCGGCTACGGCCCATGGCCGGATGTCCCTGCGTCCATCCGGTTTAGCATTCTCGGTTAGTAATATGGATAGTGTTTGTTCTTCCCCAGTACTACAGTGTCAGTTACGTACCTTCAGTTTTAATAGTGCCTTGTAACTTTCTCTTTTGTTATAATTAATCTACTATACATTGTTATGGCCGATAAATGTATGCGTGTGGTGTTGGAATTATCACAGAAAGTGAAATTATTAAACATTTATGAAATGGTGAAAGTGTTTCAAGTATTGCTTTGATTTATGGAAAAGGAAGAACAGTGAACGATATAAAGCATGATGCCAGCAAAATTGAAAATGTGTTGAAAATGGAAATCACTGATGGTAACGTTATTCTGTACTAATGCTGTTCTGTATTGTAATTTTCTTTTTAAATTCTGTTATATTATGTTTTGTTAATATATTGACGCGCAGGCCCCTTATGATGCACTGCACAGGAGCAGAAAGGGTGGAATGAATGCTGTAAGTGATGGGACTAGGTGAAGAGCTTCTGTTCCATAAGGGGTAGACACGCCTCTTAGGAGCTGAGTGACAGGAGAAGTTAGAAGAAAAAGGAAGGTGCGGCATAAGGAAGTTCTGAGTAGGAGTGGGGAGTCAATAAGCAGGAGTGTTTGCGATATAGAGATAAAAACAAAAAGAATGTTAATGGAAGGAGATAAACTGATTGGAAGGGAAAGCCTTCTCTTATTGTTTTGGAGATGTGCTCCATAACCCATATTAAGGGGTATAAGACAGGGCACAGTTTGTTACGGAATAAAGACTCTAAGTAAAACATAGAAAACTTCAGTACCACTGAGTTTTCTTAATACACTGGTCATTACAATATTATAAGAATTAATTAATTATGTTAAAACTATATTTTGTTAATAAAATTTTGCTTTGTAAATAAAAGACTATTCGCTAAACTAATCTACTGTATATAAATTTTTAAAGTTGCTGTTCTGTTATCTATCTTTTCTATCTTGGTCCCGACCCTTGATGGATAATTGAGGTTTTACTGTATTTAAAAAATGGTTCATAGTATTGGCTTCTAGCACCTGAGCCCTGGATTATTTGAGTCCAGTAATTATGCCTTGTTATTCCGGACATCCATCATGTTATTCTAAGTGTGTTTCTATTTTATTTTAGCTCTGTAAGCTTCTTTTCCTTCACACTCACTGTACATCATTCAGAGCTTCTTTGTCACTGGATTTAAATGCTCTCTCTTTCTCATTCAGGAGACTTATCAGCTCCTTACTAATCCAGGGCTTTCTGTTTGGAAAGCAAAACACTGTCTTTGTGAGTACCACAGTGTTGACACAAAATGTAATATAGTATTTAATGCAGTGATAAGAGTCCATCAAACTCATCCACATGTGACTCATATTTCCCATTCTGTCATTTGGGAGCAGTCATTAAGAGCCACTACTGCATCAGGGCTCCATTTCTTTACTATCCTGGTGTTTACAGGTTGTCTTTCTAATAGGCTTATAGCTGGAAATTGGATGAATCAGGTTGTGGTCAGATCTGCAGAAAGGTGCCAGAAGTTTACACTTAAAGGCATATCTTATATATGGATAGAGCAGGTCCAGCTTGTTATTTCTCTAAATGGCACATAACAAAAACTAATGGATGTCTGTCATTGTTCTTTCCAAATTCACCACATATTATAACTGCAGGATCAGAATTAGTCATCATTAAAGTGTTGGTGACAGAGTGAATCATTTTTGGTGCAGAGTCTCCATTTGAAGACAGAGGAATATAAACATTAATAAGAACCTTGCAACTTATCTCCATGGACAAATATCATGGTCTGAATTATAAACTGTAGATTTAACTGTAATGCACTCCCTTTTATAACATTCCTCATTCAAAAAGATGACCAGTCCCCCTCATGTCTTTTTTCCACACTGCGCCCACTCTCTTTCTGCATGAATAAGATGAAATTCGTCTAGCATTTTAAAGGTGTCAAGTATACCAGGTTTAAGCCAGCGCTACGTAAAATACAAAATGCTACTGTACCTGTATGCACTGTGACTCACTATGAGAGCATAAAATTCATCCACCTTATTTGAAAGCGATAAAACAATTCCCATTACAATGGATCGCAGGCTAGTTGTGAATCCTGTTCACTTAGCTTTTATTTTTGTGCCAGCAGGACACCTTCCCTGTGCTCGGACAAAGAACTCTTGCAAAACCTTGAAAATCAGCTGCTTAGGTGTGTGCAGTTGCAGTGCACAAAGCTGATAATGGGAGTATTTAATACGTCTGGGTTTAATTTTCTCATTGTCTCTTACGTTACCAGGTGCTGCAGAGATAAGGCGTCCTCCTGGTCCTCTTTGTAATCCCTCCTAAATTTGGAGCACATTCAATAGGCAGTCGAGATGATCTAGTGCCTGGGTTTGCGTTGACTGCAGATTATTAGTAAATTTAATATCAATTTATCTGATTTCTAGAGGCTACTATCATTGACAAGCCAGAAGCCAGATCAAATCTAATTGTAATCAAGGCTGGTAACTAGTAAAACAAAATGAAAAACAGAGAGATCACTGTGCATCTTATGAATACAATATAGTTAATATCATACATTCACTATTCTGGACTGATGGATAAATAAACATAATTATGATATAATAGCAGTTTGACTTTGCAGGATTTCAGATATTACAGAACATTTGATCAAAAAACACTAAACAAAATAATCTAAATTAAGCATAACTACTGACCTGGTTTTTGCTGTGACTGAACCATTGCCGGCTGGCCATATCGATCTTTTGCAAAATCCTAATGTTGAACAGAGGGATAAAAAACAAAACAGGGATTTTTCTGATTACTTAGTATCATTTTGAAAATTTGGTATATGAAGTCTTCCCACGAAACAAAAGCAAAAAGCAAATAAAATATGTAGATTAAAAAAGCAAACAATAATTAAAGGGAACAATTTAAAATAATCCATCCATCCATTCTCTTCCGCTTATCCGAGGTCGGGTCGCGGGGGCAGCAGCTTGAGCAGAGATGCCCAGACTTCCCTCTCCCCGGCCACTTCTTCTAGCTCTTCCGGGAGAATCCCGAGGCGTTCCCAGGCCAGCCGGGAGACATAGTCCCTCCAGCGTGTCCTGGGTCTTCCCCGGGGCCTCCTCCCGGTTGGACGTGCCCGGAACACCTCCCCAGGGAGGCGTCCAGGAGGCATCCTGATCAGATGCCCGAGCCACCTCATCTGACTCCTCTCGATGTGGAGGAGCAGCGGCTCTACTCTGAGCCCCTCCCGGATGACTGAGCTTCTCACCCTATCTTTAAGGGAGAGCCCAGACACCCTGTGAAGGAAACTCATTTCAGCCGCTTGTATTCGCGATCTCGTTCTTTCGGTCACTACCCATAGCTCATGACCATAGGTGAGGGTAGGAACATAGATTGACCGGTAAATTGAGAGCTTTGCCTTATGGCTCAGCTCCATTTTCACCACGACAGACCGATGCAGAGCCCGCATAACTGCGGACGCTGCACCGATCCGCCTGTCGATCTCACGCTCCATTCTTCCCTCACTCGTGAACAAGACCCCGAGATACTTGAATTCCTCCACTTGAGGCAGGATCTCGCTCCCAACCCTGAGAGGGCACTCCACCCTTCTCCGGCTGAGGACCATGGTCTCGGATTTGGAGGTGCTGATTCCCATCCCAGCCGCTTCACACTCAGCTGCGAACCGATCCAGAGAGAGCTGAAGATCACGGCCTGATGAAGCAAACAGGACAACATCATCTGCAAAAAGCAGTGACCCAATCCTGAGCCCACCAAACCGGACCCCCTCAACGCCCTGGCTGCGCCTAGAAATTCTATCCATAAAAGTTATGAACAGAATCGGTGACAAAGGGCAGCCCTGGCGGAGTCCAACTCTCACTGGAAACGGGTTCGACTTACTGCCGGCAATGCGGACCAAGCTCTGACACCGGTTGTACAGGGACCGAACAGCCCTTATCAGGGGGTCCGGTACTCCATACTCCCGGAGCACCCCCCACAGGATCCCCCAAGGAACACGGTCGAACGCCTTTTCCAAGTCCACAAAACACATGTAGACTGGTTGGGCGAACTCCCATGCACCCTCCAGGACTCTGCTAAGGGTGTAGAGCTGGTCCACTGTAAAAATGAATCATCTTGAATATACAGTACAATCTAACAAAATTATTTAGACATAACATAATATTTTACAAGTTCACATGAGTAAGAATTTTTTTAAGAATATCTTCCTTGCAAAGCTAACAGTGGTACCTTAAAATATGAAACAATTCATTGTTTAAACAGAAAGGCATTGTAATTTTTAAGTCACCATGACAGCCCTGGCAAGTGTCAAAGAGGGTGAACTTTCTCTTAAATAATGCCATAAATAACTTAACAAATACTTCAACTATATCCGATCCTCACCTAATGTCATGAGCTCTAGCTATGTATTAAAAGAACGAGAACATATGAAGACATGAGAACATGTGGCTAAAATTAAGTTCCTGTACAAGGCCCAGTGGTGGGCTCACTCTACTTGACAGTGTGAGGAGCTCAAGAAGATGGAAAAGTGGAGTACAATCATTGTGTTTGTGGAATGAGAAGGAAGAAATTGAGGTATAACAGGGAATGAAGGTAGGATTGCCCTTGATAGCACCTAAAGGTGGCATACAAGGCAAGATCCACTGGGAGAACTCCCAGGGCAGACCTAGCCTGGGAATGCCCCACAGTGAGCTCAAAAATATTACTGACGATACATGAATGTCCAGGTTTGTCCAGGTCCATGATGCAAATGTGACCCTCATGCAAAAAAAGGGAACTGAAAGTTTAAACATTTCATTATTATACAGTCTTTGAAACATATATAAAAAATGCATTAACAACACTTTTTTCCACATAATTAGATCTACTATAATATAGTGTATATTACTTATGAGCATCTTTCTTTTTACATTAATTACCCAAGCAATAAAATAATTATGTAATTGCTCAAATAAAGTTATTTTCAATATATGGAACTGAACTGACACAAAACTATGTCAGTATATATAACTTACATTACAGAAATTCAAAAAAATATTTCTAATAGCAAAACTTGGACCCAATGACAAATCATAAAGTCATAGGGTTGAAAGATGATTAAGCACAAATTTGATATATTAAGCATGAACAATAAGAAGGAACACCGCCTGGACAGGACACCAGCCCAAAACAGGTTGAACACACACAAAGGCCATTTAGCAATTCCAAATCACCTAACCTGCATGTCTTTTGAATATGGGAGGATACTGGAGCACCAGGAGGAAACCCACATAGACATGGGGAGAACATTTAAACTCCACACAGGGAACTCCTGGGACAGTCTCCTTAATGCAAGCCAGCAGCACTACCACTGCTCCACTGTGCCATCCAGATTATGTAGAAAGCCCATTTTTAGATTTTTGGCACACATCTCATATCCAAGACAATGGTTTTCAAAAAAGAAAACAGCACAAAATTGCATTTGTAATTACACTATTATTTTCAGATTTTTTTTTGTTGATAAGAAATACAAGCACAAACCTAACAACAAAATATTGAAACACAAAAACAGGACATAAAACATAAGTAACCAGATTTAGAATATACCAGGTTTTGATATTTATTGTACTTGATGAGTGGTTCCTAGCAAAGCTACTTAAGCCATTACTGGAGATTTAGTGTCAATCTTCAGTGGGCAGAGGTTTAATTAGTTCAGTACTACAGGTCAATTATGAAAGACTTTCCTAATGATTTGCTCTCACATACCAAAACAAAGCGGTTTGTCCTGAGGCACTTACCTCTTCACTTGTGGTTTGCTGTTCTGCTGCCTTTGTACAATTGAAAAGAAAGAGGAAATAATGTTATTAAAATTGAGTTAAAATAAATTATCAGAATGTTACAAGTAAACATGACAAAATTCATAGTAACATTATGTAAACAGTGTTTACAAAATTTGTATACACATAAAACATCAAGAAACATTTTAAAAATACAACCATGTTGTAGCCTTTCAACACCAGATTTTACAGAATAAAAGCTTTCACTCTCAGGTACTATGAAAAGTAATAAAACAAAGTCCACTTTAATACAGAGCCTTACCATTTATGTCACACAACTGATAAGCCTAAAGTAAAAGTACACAGATAAGCACCTAATTTATTTTTCCTTTGATATGAAATACATTCAAAAAATTTCAGAGTTAACTTATAAAAGCATATTCAACAATTTCTCTATCACAGCAGTCTACCATGTTTGGCATCAAATTTGTTTATATTTAAATCCATTATTTCTATTTTCCAAACAAAGATGCTATATACACATATATACAGGTACATCTCAATGAATTAGAATATCATCGAAAAGTTAATTTGTTTCAGTAATTCAATTCAAAAGTGAAACTCATATATTATATAGATTCATTACACACAGAGTGATATATTTCAAGCATTTATTTCTTTTCATTTTGCCGATTACGGCTTACAGGTAATGAAAAATCAAAGGTGGCCAGACTGACTCATTCGCTCACTCACTCATCAACAAAAACACTATTTTACGTTTAGTTAAAATGCTGAAATTGTGTAGAATAGTACATCTAGGTCAGTCCACTAAAAAGAGGACATTTCAATATACATTTAGGGGTTTTAAAAAAAAAACCCTGTATAATAGAAAAACTAAATACCACAAATTCTCAAAAATGCCATGTCAGATCTGATTGAAAATGCGTTTTTGTATTTGTCAATAATAATATTGTAGTCAGACGGCTATTCTAACACAACGCATACTTTTCTCTATACAGAGCTGAAAAGTGATTGCACAGCGTTATGGGGCTTGCAGTGTATGCAAATGAAGGTGTCCGACATCGGAACTAGCAATTAAGCGGAAGAAGGCAAAGTGTTCTGCACGAGAAAAAGAGAGGGGAACAAGGCTGCAGGGGCTCTTCAATGTCATATACCAACTGCAACAAACTGATTTTTAACAATGACACTTCACCCCACCCTGCAGCCAACCACTCTCCTCCAAATCGTATACCAAAATAAACTAGAATTTATAACACAATGCAAGGAGGAACAACATGTTAGTAACACAGAGTTCCTCCTGTCCTGTCACTTTAACCACAGGATGGGATGGTACAGTTAGGTCCATAAATATTTGGACAGAGACCACTTTTTTCTAATTTTGGTTCTGTACATTACCACAATGAATTTTAAATGAAACAACTCAGATGCAGTTGAAGTGCAGACTTTCAGCTTTAATTCAGTGGGGTGAACAAAATGATTGCATAAAAATGTGAGGCAACTAAAGCATTTTTTTTAACACAATCCCTTAATTTTAGGGGCTCAAAAGTAACTGGACAAATTAAATAACTGGAAATAAAATGTTCATTTCTAATACTTGGTTGAAAACCTTTTGCTGGCAATGACAGCCTGAAGTCTTGAACTCATGGACATCACCAGATGCTGGGTTTCCTTCTTTTTAATGCCCTGCCAGGCCTTTACTGCAGGGGCTTTCAGTTGCTGTTTGTTTGTGGGCCTTTCTGTTCAAAGTTTAGTCTTCAACAAGTTAAATGCATGCTCAGTTGGGTTAAGATCAGGTGACTGACTTGGCCATTCAAGAATTTTCCACTTCTTTGCTTTAATAAACTCCTGGGTTACTTTGGCTGTATGTTTTGGGTCATTGTCTATCTGTATCATGAAATGCCGCCCAATCAGTTTGACTGCATTTAGCTGGATCTGAGCAGACAGTATGTCTCTGAACACCTCAGAATTCATTCGGCTGCTTCTGTCCTGTGTCACATCATCAATAAACAGTAGTGTCCCAGTGCCACTGGCAGCCATGCACGCCCAAGCCATCACATTGCCTCCACTGTGTTTTACAGATGATGTGGTATGCTTTGGATAATGAGCTGTTCCACGCCTTCTCCATACTTTTTTCTTGCCATCATTCTGGTAGAGGTTGATCTTGGTTTCATCTGTCCAAAGAATGTTTTTCCAGAACTGTGCTGGCTTTTTTAGATGTTCTTTAGCAAAGTCCAATTTAGCCTTTCTATTCTTGAGGCTTATGAGTGGCTTGCACCTTGCAGTGCACCCTCTGTATTTACTTTCATGTAGTCTTCTCTTTATGGTAGACTTGGATATCGATACGCCTACCCCCTGGAGAGTGTTGTTCACTTGGTTGGCTGTTGTGAAGGGGTTTCTCTTCACCATGGAAATGATTCTGCGATCATCCACCACTGTTGTCTTCCGTGGACATCCAGGTCTTTTTGCATTGCTGAGTTCACCAGTGCTTGCTTTCTTTCTCAGGATGTACCAAACTGTAGATTTTGCCACTCGTAATATTGTAGCAATTTCTTGGGTGGGTTTTTTCTGTTTTTGCTGCTTAAGGATGGCTTCTTTCACCTGCATGGAGAGCTCCTTTGACCACATGTTGTCTGTTCACAGCAAAATCTTCCACATGCAAACACCACACCTCAAATCAGCTCCAGGCCTTTTATCTGCTTAATTGATAATGACATAATGATGGACTTGCCCACACCTGCCCATGAAATAGCCTTTGAGTCAATTGTCCAATTACTTTTGAGCCCCTGAAATGAAGGGATTGTGTTAAAAAAATGCTTTAGTTGTCTCACATTTTTATGCAATCATTTTGTCCACTCCACTGAATTAAAGCTGAAAGTCTGCACTTCAACTGCATCTGAATTCTTTCATTTAAAATTCATTGTGGTAATGTACAGAACCAAAATTAGAAAAAAGCTGTCTCTGTCCAAATATTTATGGACCTAACTGTATGTGGCGTGAGCTATGAAGTAAAAGGATGAAGGTTTACTAAGTTCAAGTAATACGTGTTTAGCAATAAAGCTTGAATTGTGTTGCCAGGAAATGAATGAGAAATACAGGAGACAGGAGAAGTCTTCCCATGTCCAACACAAGCAGCAATTAACTGCATCATTTTAAATACAACTGCAGCTCAGTTTACATGTGATGCATGACCAAAAGGGAGAGGGGTTGAAAACTGTACAAATACTGCTTTTCACAAGATTTCTTTTTACCTTCTGTACAATCCATACTACTTTCCTGTTTTGAACATCACACCTTCAAAAACGAAAAAAAAATTCTTCCCCTCATTATTTACATTTCAGACTCTCATGTTTTCTTTTCTCTACAAACAAAGACATCACAACAATACATTAATGGGGAGAAAACCAGAGCTTGAAGTGGGCCAGCACACACCCTCTAGCAATCATTTAAGACACCTCACAAAAGTACTGTCAGTTACATTGTTCCACTTCTACCACTGCCTAAATGTACAACCCCATACTTATTACAAACAGCAATATTGTTTAAAGTACAACATGATTCAGAGTTATAAATTCGTCGTCTGGCTTAGTGCTGAATTGGTACTAAAATTGTGAGTTTGGTACCAATTCCTGATTTCACAGATACAGTAAGTACCAGTACCAAAACAGAACTGAAGCAAATTAACAGATAACTCCCCATTAAACACCCCTAGAACTGGGTCACATGCTCGCTGGCCTACCCAGAGCACCACACAAACGTGTGTTGCAAATGTTGCGCCACATAAATGCACACCTCCCTACTTTGCTACAAGCTATGGTTTCCCATTGAATTCACCTCACACCTCACTGACTTGCTACTATCAGCGGTCCCCTTTGAATTCTGTAGTTCAGAGGTTCTTAAACATTTTATTCTGAGGACCCAAAAACGAAAATTAGTACCAAGATGAGGATTATTATCATAATGATAAAGTCATAAAGAGACAAATAACAATGGCCATGCAATAAAAAAATACAGTACTACTAAAATAGAAAAGTGGGAAACAAATGCATTGTTAAAACAACACTCTATCCTCAAGGAAAAGTATATTTCAGAATAAATGGCTGCCTAAAAAAGAATAAGCAAAGGTTTCTATAAAAATCAGACTTCGACTAGAAGACAGCAAGCAGTTCAACTGCACTATCAAAAAGCATGTAATACTGTAAGTTTGCTTTACTTAACATATTTTTGCAAACCATAGCTACATTGTTAGATTTTCTTTTCAAACAAAACACTAATAAACTAAACAAAACACCTGAACACCAGCAAAACCAAAGAGCTGGTGGTGGATTTTAGGAGGCCCAGACCCCTCATAGACCCAGTGATCATCAAAGGTGACTGTGTGCAGATGGTGCAGACCTATAAATATCTGGGAGTGGAGTTAAGTTTATTTATTTATTTATTTTTTATGTGAATTTCCCATTGGGATTAATAAAGTATCTATCTATCTATGTATCTATTATGCCACTATGCAGCTCATATATGAATCTTTTAGACTCGTTCAAGGAAAAGTATATTACAGAATTAATGGCTGCCTGCAGTTCAACTGCAGTATCAAAAAGCATGTAATATTTTAAGTTTGCTTTACTTATATTTTTGCAACCATATCGATATTTTTAGATTTTCAAATAAAAAAAAAACATGGTTGCAATGTGAAATTCTGTTCGAAACCTGAGACACAAAAGTCTTCAAAATGCTACTGAAGGTATTTTCTTAGCACTGAAAATTTCAGAACTGGTCACAGAGTTGACAGGTGCAGGGGTAAAGCCTCAACAGTAATTTAAACGAACAACAGTGTCTCACAGTACTATGCAAAACAGGCAATAAGCAATACTAGGTCTACAATCTGAATATCAGATATGTCACAGACATATCAAATGACTATCAAACCCACTTCATAATGCATAGAACATTGTAAATATACTGCTATAATGTATCAAAAGTACAGAGAGTGTGTTTGGACATTGAGATCCTGTAATAATATTGTGTGTCCATTAAAGAATGATTTAAACTGACTGACTCTAATAACCAAAGAGCTATAAGTTGGACAGTCTTACAACAGATGTGAGTGCACATATTAAACAATAAAAAATTGATTACTCTTAATAAGTGCTCTGTATTCAACAACCTGTATCTGCAAATTTCACAAGTTCAATTCCGGAACTGAAAAACAATAAGCATCCTTTTGAAGTATATTTATTTTCCTTTACGTGTGAACATCACGAAACAGCTGCTAAGGGCATGGAAGCTCCCACATACTAACCAACTTTGCTTGCTTGTCTGCCTTTTTAGCAGCTTTCTCGGCTTCCTTCTGCTGTTTCTTGAGGGCTTTCTTTGATTGTATCTGCAGTTCCTCTGCAGCGCTGTAACAGGAAGATAGAAAGAAAACATACAGATGTAAACTTCCAGGTCTATTTCTTATACTTCCTAAAGGAAGTTTTTACCTACTGGGAAAAAAGACTGGAAACTGCCATGAACCCAACATACAAGGGCATTTACCTTTGCAGACTGCTGAAGTACAATGATTTTCATTTAATGTCTTCAAACGGGTGACATCTATTGTTAAATGCCTAAAAGTAACTAGGAAAAGTGTTGCAATGGGAAAAGGAGTCAGGATATTACTTTTCATGTGTGTATTAACTAAAAAGAAAAAACAACAAGCAATTCACACCATGTGAAAAATTTGTCATCTGAACTAAAACAAACACCTTGCTGTAAATGTACATTAAATTAAAATTACCATTGCCTTTACAATGAATGAATAAAGCAAATGAATTTTGCAATAAGTAAAAAGTACAAGTAAAAATTTACAGTAAAAGTTTAATTAAAAAGACCTATGCATCTGCATGTGGTAGCTAAGCTAGGAAAATTTAAGGAATCTTTGTGATGATTTGCTTAGTTTGGAAAATCATGGAATTCAAATGTTACTCAGGATTAATTACTGACATACTGTAATTTTCCGTTTTTACAGTTAAACTGTCTGAAAACACAAATTTGGGTAGAACACTGATGTCTGTACATGACAGGAAATCCTGCTTTTTTGTGGACAATACATACATCAACATGTGACAATGCCTTATTAAATGGCAGACGAGCTGGACTCGTGGCCCCCACTGAAACATAACATATAGGAAATAATTTAATTACACAAAGAAAAGTTCTTGGAGACTGTACAATTCAGTTCAGTTTATTGCTATTATGTACTCTTTCACAGATGAGCTTGGTGCCTATCATTGCACATCTAAGTCTTGTATTAGCACTTGTGAATTTCTGTGTACATGTGCAATATGAGCTTAAACTGATTAGGAGACAAGGGGACTTCATATACAAAGATATTTACTGTATAATATAAAATTTCTAGACCCAAGGAGGAACATTTTGTATGTCCATACCAGACAGATGATCTCAAATTATACTATTCTGTAAACATACTTTTCTGGCAAGTTACTTAATAAAAAAAAATAAACCTACAAAAATTATACAAAATATTATTTAAAGATGTTAGAAAAGGGCTGTGAGCAATTTTCTAATAACTTAATACACTTCAAACTGTATGAATATTTACATTTGTGAAAAAAAAATTACTTAACAATAAACATAACTGGCATCAGTGGAAATCTGTGATTAAAAAAACCTATTAGAGTATGCTGGAAACTTGTTTCAATAAGTTACCACTTCTAGGCAAAGCAAAAGCCTAATTATTATTGCCAGTCACATCGGCACAGGAAGACAAACATGCATAGCTTCTTTGTTTAGTTTATGTTGACTAAATGATTCCTGAAGGAAATATATGCATGTGAACTGCTTCAGAACAGCACTCCCAGGTGCAAGGAAGACAGACAGCACAATTACTATAACAGGTGCCTCTTCACAAATCTTTCTGCTGTATAATGGGTTAAAGCACCTGTTTTAAACAGTTTTAGGCAAACAAAACACATACTTTACTGTATTTCATTCATGGTGAGAACACATGAATATAATTTAAAACAATTACACTTCAGTTATGTTAGTTAATAGATACAAAAGAGTACATGGAAACAATTTGAACTTTAAGAAAGTTCACCTCCAGATTTAAGGTTTATTTGTGAATACATTAAGCAGTTAATGACTGCATACGGTATCTGAAACTAGCTAACAGCCTCATCAAAATGCTGTATTTGAAAGAATAAGTGGCTTGGCTATAACA
The DNA here is from genome assembly GCF_900747795.2 of Erpetoichthys calabaricus. Lineage (NCBI taxonomy): Eukaryota > Metazoa > Chordata > Cladistia > Polypteriformes > Polypteridae > Erpetoichthys > Erpetoichthys calabaricus. Next base: position 43,270,692 of record NC_041401.2, read on the forward strand.
TTACTGCCTCATTATTGGAAAATGTTTTATTTTTTTCATGCATCAGTGACATTGATTTTGGATACTTGCATATGACTGCTGTAACCATAATTATTAAATTAGAAAACAAATTTCTCTATTGGGTTAATCTGTATTTTATACATAAATAAGTGCTTTTTCAACTATTTTATTAGACAAATAATATCACTATTAGATGTTATATACAGTACTGTATTAAAGCAGACACCAAAAAGGGTACTTCCTCAACAAGTGAATTCCTGCCTTCTCTATCTGCTTTAGCTTAAGCTGAATTAGCTTAAAGAGAGTTTTTTTTCCTCACTTATTCATGCAAAAGTGCTTCAACTATGCAACATTTTAGGGCTGTTTTCTTTTTTGTACAGCATAGTTCTTTCTCCCCAAATTCTCCAACCACTTTGGGATATACATGACCATGAAAATATCTTTGTTCTGAGGACTATATTAACATTAACCTCTATGTTTAAAACAGATAGTTGTACATGTAGTTATATATTTTACATTATCCACTTAACCATCTTTTGAACATGTTTAATCCAGTTTAGACCAGTGGGTGCTACTGCTCATTCTAATAGCACTGGCTGCAGTGTTGGAACCAACACTATATCAGGTGCCAGTTTATCATAGGGCATATCCACATATATTTAAACAATCAAACAGGGACAACTTACAGTCACCATATCAATCTGATTTGTAGAAAGAAAACATATGTGAAAACAAGGAAAAAAAAATCACTGCATACAAAGGGAACCATGCAACAAACTGGGCTTGAATATTAGGACTGGTCTCTGAAGGTGTTGGGCAGCACTGCTAACCACTGTACCACCCTATTTTATATTCTATTATATAAATATGTATAAATACATAGTGGTGGCACGGTGACGCAGTGGTTACGCTGCTGCCTCTCTGTAAGGAGACCCGGGTTCACTTCCCGGGCACTCCCTGCGTGGAGTTTGCATGTTCTCCCTGTGTCTGCGTGGTTTCCTCTGAGTGCTCCGGTTTCCTCCTACAGTCCAAAGACATGCAAGTTAGGTGCATTGGCGATTCTAAATTGTCCCTACTGTGTGCTTGGTGTGTGTGTGTTTGCCCTGCGGTAAGCTGGTGCCCTGCCCAGGATTTGTTTCCTGCCTTGCGCCCTGTGTTGGCTGGGACTGGCCCAGCAGACCCACGTGACCCTGTAGTTAGGATATAGCGGGCTGGATAATGGATGGATGGATAAATAAATAGTGGCAATTTCTATGGCAAAAGGTGTAATTCATCTAAACCTACTCTATATATGCCTGTCATATGAGTGGCATCACACTACTACCCTACCTTCACATGATAATTATTTTTCGACTGAGCTAAGTTGGGCAATGTGCAATGCTCGCTAACCAATGGCTCGTTAGCTAACATTACCTCAGGGCTGGTGAGCTCATTTGGTTTTAATTACACCTATTAGCGGCATCAAGTTTTGGATCACTCCTTATCTATCCACTTTTTGTCATAATAATTTACCAAGATGTAAACCAAGAAAAGAATTCTCCCCAAAAAAATATACCTTAAGCATTCTTCAAGCAAAAGGGGACTAAAAAGCTTGTATGAGTATGTGTCTAACAACTACTCTGGTCCATGAAGAAGTGGATGAGGTGCTAGTAAATGTGTCATCTATACTTAGTGGTGTGTTAACTCAAACAGTTGGATCATGGGCTGGATAAAAGTGTGGTCTGCACTGCAGCAGCAGCCACTTCCTCAACAAGTGAGGAGTTCAGTCTTAATACTTGGGAGGAAAAAAAAAAAAAGACTGTCATGTGCCCCTTCACAGAATCAGAAGCAACTGCTAAATGTAGCCAAAATTGGTTAGTGCCTTTTACATCAGCCAAACCAAAACGGAAGGAACCATAAAAACCACAGAAACATATATATTGTTCATGAAATACAGGTCTGAAATATATAAAGTTTTCAATGTTTGGTTAATACAATTACCTGGAATTTCTTTTAAGATAACTCTAGTTTAAGCATTTACGAATAATGAATGAGAAACTTGTTTATAAAAAATATATATATATATTTTTTTTTAAATACCAAAATTTTTAAAAAGCTTTGTCTGTGGTGTTGATGCATTTATGTTTTGGTACTTTGTTAATTTGCACATCAGCAGAACACATGACAATATTATAGCTAGCAGATTTGACTGGAGGAAATAAACAACCTTTGTTATTATTGTGCCTAAATTAACTGTTCAAAATAGGAAATACTCAATTTCCTAAACAAAAAAAATCCATTGCATAGAGTAACAATTACCTTTTGTCAGCTGAAAGGAACTGTTCATTACATTATCACTGCTTTGAACTTTAATGGTGCCTAAAAGGCAACCATCCACGAAATAGGTTTCTAGTCATGCCTTCGAAGTCTACAGTCTACAGTCTGCCCACCCTTTTCACATTTGCTTATTTCAATTCAGGATAATAGCACTAGATTCCTGTCAATGAAATTCAAATCAATATCCTGAAAAACAGTAAAAGTAATCAACTTATAAAATAATGTACTAATTAAAGCAAATTAAGTTACTAAGGTAAATGCTACAGTCAGAATCTACAAGCAAACAATAATAAATCATATGGAAATCAAAATTATTTTAATTTAACTTAAACATGGGTTATCCTTAATATTAGCATTTTAGCTGTATTATACACCAATGCTGAACTTTTGGTTTTTAAATACTCTACTAGATTTGTTCTCCTGTGAGACGAACACAACACATTTTAAAGGTCTGAAAAAGTCAGCCAAGAAATATTCTATTTGCATATAGTTATCCTAACATGACATAGGTTTGAAAAAATACAATTGTTTTTCAAATCTATAATGGTTCTATAACTTGCGGTCTTGGGAAATCTGCTTTAATGATTTATTTTTTACATTTCTTAAGAAAAACCTTTCAAAATTATCCTTAGATGTATAAACAGCCTTTCAGAAGGAAAATCTATTGTTTCGTCTGTTGAATAAACACTACTGTTTTTGGTGAACTTTGGGTTTATTTTATCATTTGTATTTCTATTTTGTCCATTGCTATAGAGACTGAACGACAAGAATCAGATTAACACTGCTACATGCAGAATTGTGTCACATTACTGTAGTTCACCACATTATTCTTCAGGTGGCTCAACCACATTGGTTTCTTATCTGATATTAAATCACTTTCACCTTCAAAACTCTCCAACCAAATTATAACACTTCCCAACACTGCCCAGAGTCATATAAACCTGTTAGACATTTGAAATCTTCTGATCCTGGCATTTTTACTGTGCCAAAAACCTATAATGTAACCCTTGCCAAACTCTCATTTGCTTTGTGGGTTCTATTCTCTGTATTTTTTTCTTAGCTTTATTTGTGAAGCTTCCTCTACCTTGACATGAATTTATCCTATCTATCCATCCTTGCTTTTTTATTTGCTGTCCCTTATTTTCAACAGACTGTGTTTTCATTGTGATAATAAATATAGGACTGAACTGAACACCCACATTGACTGTTAGGTTAACCAGTCTTTGCTATTATTCCAGAGGAAACTTTACTGGAGGAGACAACAGAACATGGGATAGAGGGAGGGAGACAGACAGACATACTTTATTAATCCCAAGGGGAAATTCACATATTCCAGCAGTATCATACTGATACAAAAAACAATATTACATTAAACAGTAATAACAATGCAGGTAAACACAGATAATAACTTTGAATAATGTTAACGTTTACCCCCCCAGGTGGAATTGAACAGTCGCATAGTTTGGGGGACGAACGATGACAACCATTTTATCTTTAAAAGTTGAAACACAAAACTGTCATATGCTAGAACTTGACCTCACTTGTGCCATTTTCTCTTCTGTGTACAGTATCTCATTCTGGAACAAAATGTAGTCTGTATGGGCAATGTTTGATGGTACTTGCTAGTGATATTAGTAATATATGTCTCCAATCTTGACCTGGGGCCTCATTTAATAAACTTTGCATGGATTCAATCGTGAAAATATGAACATTCCAAAAAGCACGAAAATTCCTATGCCAGAAAAATCAGTTATAAAACCTGGCGTACACTAACTTCTATGCAACTTTCCCTTTACGAATCACAATCACTTTGTAAACTTGAATTCATGAACACGCCTCAATGCTAATCAACCTCATACATATGTAATCACAATGCTGCAGATGCACAACAGCCTGTTAATGTGAGGTTTAGATAGACCCTTTGATGTTCTCCTCTCAAACCGGCCACCACTTTCAAACTCCATTTCCCTATTTTAGTCAAAACCACTTATAAATTGGCTCACCGTAATGAATCACATTAATTTTCATAATTTGGATTTAGCTTCACTTAAAATACTATATCAAAATGAAATATGGAAAGCACAGCATAAAATATATCAGATTACTAGAAATTAACAGCACCCTAGCAAACCTCAGAGTAGTGGTCTCTCATTTCAAAAGCAAATCTCTTATTGAGGTTTAATTCTACATGTTTTGAATGTTAAGAATTCAAACTTGCTCTCAATTAATTATATTTGTTTGTTTATCTGTTTTCCTAAGCATTTCTGACTTCTTGTCACCTTTCTGTCCTTCATGCCTTATGCAACTGGAGCTCGGTGTTTTGTGATAATCTTTCTGATTGCAAATTTCCCACTAATTTCATGCACTTTGAGAGTATTTTGATACTGTATCCTCACAAATGTAAATATTTACACTCATAAGCAGAAGTGTAACTGGAATGTCACTAATTTAATAAAAATAAGCTAAGAGAATTCCTTTTAGAAGGCATAATTACAGCCATTTGACAAACTTTACATGTTCTACTCCTCTGTGATGATAGCCAAAGAGATTTTCTACGTTGTGGTGTGCTGGGCTAGAAACATCACTTCAACAGAGGCCCACCAAATCGACAAGCTAATTAAAAAGTTATGTGACACACTTTTCTCCTGCTGGAGGCAGCAGCAAAAGAGAGAAATAAAACAAAACGGAGGGCTATTATGAGCAATGCTGCATATCCTTTCTCTGACACATTAACATAGGTTGGGTTCACCCAGAATTTTTCATGCTTTGATAGAAAAATATACCTTTTTTAATCTGGATATTATTAAATTGATTTAAAAATATAGCCAAGGTCATTACTAGTGTGTATAATGGCCATTACTGCTTTAAACATGACTGATTTTAATTTATTATTCACATATGGCTGCAAAGCCCCACTTTCAGCAAGAATGCCTTCAGTGACCTAAAGGTAAACTCTCTTAGCTTATCTTTAACTAGTCATGTTCACATGTTAAATGGATATTAGAGAAACTTTTCTGCGGATGAAGAATGGAAAAGCCGTTGGTCCAGATGACATACCTGTGAAAGCATGGAGGTGTTTAGGAGAGATGGCAGTGGAGTTTTTAACCAGATTGTTTAATGGAATCTTGAAAAGTGAGAGGATGCCTGAGGAGTGGAGAAGAAGTGTAATGGTGCCGATATTTAAAAATAAGGAGGAGGTGCAGGACTGTAGTAATTGCAGGGGGATAAAATTGATGAGCCACAGCATGAAGTTATGGTAAAGAGTAGTGGAAGCTAGGTTAAGAAGTGAGGTGATGATTAGTCGAGCAGCAGTATGGTTTCATGCCAAGAAAGAGCACCACAGATGCGTTGTTTGCTCTGAGGGTGTTGATGGTGAAGTATAGCGAAGGCCAGAAGGAGCTGCATTGCGTCTTTGTGGACCTGGAGAAAGCGTATGACAGGGTACCTCGAGAGGAGTTGTGGTATTGTATGAGGAAGTCGGGAGTAGCAGAGAAGTATGTAAGAGTTGTACAGGAAATGTATGAGGGAAGTGCGACTGTGGTGAGGTCTGCGGTAAGAGTGACAGCTGCATTCAAGGTGGAGGTGGGATTACATCAGGGATCGGCTCTGAGTCCTTTCTTATTTGCAATGGTGATGGACAGGTTGACAGACAAGATTAGACAGGGGTCCCCATGGACTATGATGTTTGCTTATGACACTGTGATCTGCAGCGATAGTAGAGAGCAGGTGGAGGAGACCCTGGAGAGGTGGAGATATGCTCTAGTGAGGAGAGGAATGAAGGTCAGTAGGAACAAGATAGAATACATGTGTGTAAATGAGAGGGAGGTCAGTGGAATGGTCAGGATGCAAGGAGTAGAGCTGGGGAAGGTGGATGAGTTTAAATACTTGGGGATCAACAGTACAGAGTAACGGGTATTTTGGAAGAGAGGTGAAAAAGAGAGTGCTGGCAGGGTGGAATGGGTGGAGAAGAGTGTCAGGAGTGATTTGTGAAAGACAGATATCAGCAAGAGTGAAAGGGAAGGTCTACAGGACGGTAGTGAGACCAGCTATGTTATATGGGTTGGAGACGGTGGCACTGACCAGAAAGATGGAGACAGAGCTGGAGGTGGCAGAGTTAAAGATGCTAAGATTTGCATTGGGTGTGACGAGGATGGACAGGATTAGAGATGAGTACATTAGAGGGTCAGCTCAAGTTGGACGGTTGGGAGCCAAAGTCAGATAGGCGAGACATGTGCAGAGGAGAGATACTGAGTATATTGGGAGAAGGATGCTAAGAACAGAGTTGTCAGGGAAGAAGAAAAGAAAGTGGACATGCAGGTGATGACAGAACAAGATGCAGAGGACAGAAAGATATGAAAGAAGATGATTCGCTGTGGCAACCTCTAACGGGAGCAGATGAAAGAAGAAGAAGTCGCTGAAACATGTTTTTCTGTTCTCATGTGTTGCAAGGTACTGGTATTCCCAAATTTCAGTTCTGGGTTCATAAATGGACTAAATGAACCAGTTTATTCAAGAAACATGCAGTTCTACAGTTTGTTTGGTTTTTTGTTTTTTTGCAGAATGAAGGCTATTTCATGTGACAGACTGCCACTCAACTGAAGATTTCATACAAATGTGTCTATTACTGTCTTGAGAAAGAGGGCAAACTGGATCTAACCAGTATAGAAAAAAAGAAGGGGAAGGCCAAGATGGACAACTGCGTAAGAAGATAAGGAGATCAGAATCTGTAGTTTGAGAAACAAATGATTTGCTGGTCTTCAGTTGACTTCTGCTTTAAATACATACCAAATATTAGTGTCATCTGAAACAGTTTTTTTTCCCTTAACCCTCAGTCAAACAATAATGGGGTACAAAATAAGCCATCAAGTGACAAGCTTACTTGATTCCATTGGTACCTACTATATTTGTTCACTATATAATATGTTCCAATAAAATATTAGAAAAGAACAAAATGAAGGTCTGAAAATTCTGATCCTGTCCGCAAAAAATATACATGGTGCTCTCAGAAAAAAAATAAATTTTGAAAATGGCTCATGTAGCAGAATAAGAACACTAACAAGCTATAGAGTTAAATAACGTGCATCATTCAGAAAAGGAATTGGCTTGTAATTAAGAAACTGGCTGAAGTGAAAATGGTGGCCCTCCAGGAACTGAGTTTTAGACCCCTGAGTTAGTTGATCACCTGTCAGCTCACTCTGCCTCTCATTAATGTTTGGCTGAGATTTCCTCATACTTGCCAATGTGTTTTGTCTTTAAATTGGTACGCAGATTCAGATTAATTAATCTGGCTGTAAAAAATCTGGGCACGAAAATCCTAATGTGTAGTTTTTATCACAAATAATTGGTTTCACAATTGCGACTTTGCTTAATTTTCCACATTCATATGTGAATGAATTAATTATTATAAATAGATTGTTGTGTACTTTATAAAAAAAAATCAAGCAGCAACAACTGCAGATTCATAACAAATAAATCATAAAGAGGTATTGTAAAAAAGTCAAAATATGCAACAAAAAAGCCACATAACAAGTAACATGAAAATATCAATTTTTAGTATTAAATGAATAAGGGGATTTGCAGCTCATGCTAACTTTAAATTACAGTTAATTCTGAGGAGTCAATAAATGCAATAAATTCACGCTCAGTGCCAACACCTTGTGTTAAGGATCACCACCCAAAACAATGAGGTCTGACATTTTTACCATGAATGAAATAAAAGTTACTTATTTTTCCTTTTTGCAGCTAAATATTGGAAAAAATTCTTTGTCTAAATTCTCTAGATGATGGCTAAGCTCACTGTTACAAAAATAAATGTAGCTGTAAGTAATGTAATTTATTTAAGTATAAAGATATGTAATGGATCTCATAATGGTACATAAGAAACATGTTAAGCAATGAGGAGAATAACTAACAGCTTTGAAAACAGCTTATTATCTTGCCAAAAACAACAGGCAACATTATGATCTTACTTTATTTTAGTGAAACTCAAATTATAAATTCACTATGCCAACTGCCTTACTCCCCTCACAAAGAATCATGCTTCCCAGCTAGCAACTCTGTTAATGGATACTTGCTGTTTTAAATATTAATAGTTATAATAATTTTGCAACAAATAGGGATTATCACCTTAAATGCCATTTACAATTTGCACCTGTACACATAAATAATTTTATTTCAATAGTTACTTTAGACTCCATTGTCAACTAAACTGAACCCCTTTCTTCTTGTCAACATTTCTTATAAATAATTTTGTTTCATGAATTACTTATTAAAATTTGGCTTTTATGTTAAATAAAAAGTTCCAAGTCTGGCAAATCTCTGTAAATATGAAAACAATAGGGTAGGAGTGCCAAAGCTCAATTTTACTCAAACTCAAAAAGAAAACTTTATATACACCCAATGAGGTCCGGAATCAGCGGCAGATTTTGAGGTCCTGGGGATCTACATGTACACTTTATTAGGCCCTTTTTTTTAACAAAAAAAAAAAATAGAGCTGATTTTAACAGGCCTGAAAAAGGACACTGTGATCCAACAATGTTACATTAGATTTAAAATGCAATGTGTGGGATGTGGCATCAATGTTTTTATTCCAACCAAGTTTTGTTTTTAACGGACTCCTAGCCTAATGAAGAAAGCTCTTATTTCCCAGGTTTTATGATATGGGGTCAAAGGGAAAATTATTCAAGTCTTGGATTTTTTTGTTACAATGTTCAGCACTCAGTGTTGTGGAACTAGGGGGGGGGGGGGGGGTATGGGGGGGGGGACACTTTCAGCCACAAGGAGTCACCAGGACCGAGTTTGTGAACTACTGCAAAGTAATTTACCCTAATGTAACAGTTAACTGACTCGAATTCCAATCATGCAACCATTAAAAAATGATCAGAATCACAGATAACTGTAATGTTCATATCAGTAAAATGAATAAAGCATCATCATTCTATCATCATTACAGTATTACCATTAGACTGAACTATATCAATTAAAGCTTATTATTTGGTTAAGCTGATTACATTGGGCGAGTAGGCATTACTTTAAATTAAATCTAAAACATTAAAAACAAAAATTTGTAAAAATTGTTTTTTTTTTTATTTATACATCCATGTATAAAATACTACAAAGTGCTCAGTGATTTTTTCACATGTATTACATTCCAAATGTAAAGAACTCTGAATGAGGTTGGTCAAAACTTAAAGATATTAAAAGGATTCTACTTGTTTTTTGTATTATATACATTATTTTTACAGACATTTTGTGTTTTATGTCAGCATCATTTTTAGTCTAACAAATAAAACAATTATTCATTAAGCATTCTTGCACAATGAAAATTAATTGATACTGGTAACTGAAACATCACGTAAATATACATGCTTTTATTTAAAATAATTTGTAACCATTAACTATACTACAGTTTCTACTATTTTATATATTCCTTTAATTTAATGTATTTTACATGGTACTAATTAGTCATTCCTAATTCTGAGACACTAGCAGTGGCAGCCGCAGCCGCCAACCCCCCCCCCCCCCCCCCCCCCCCCCCCGGCTTGCTATGGCACCACGGATCACCGCAGGACATATCGGGACATGTGGTTTGGAACAGCCCTGTTGCGTATTGTGGGTGCCGCAGGTGCGGGCGTGTCCTTGGAAGAACCACTTTCTCCACACCTGGAAGTGCAGTCGGAAGAAGGTCAAGAAACACCTGGAGCATGTCCGGGTGAAGTATAAAAGGAGCCGCCTCACACCACCAGTCAGGGAGCCAGAGTCGGGAGGTGGAAGACAAAGCTTGCGAGGAGGAGTGGAGGTGACAGAGAAAGGGAAAGAAAGAGGAAGTTAAAAAGGACTGTGATAGACTGTATTAGTTGGTGTTATATGTACTGTGCTCTGTACTGGGGAGTAAAGAAAACTGCTGCCCCACTTGAGTAAAACATGTGTTGTGTTGAACTTGTGTCTCAACCTGTCTGTGTCAGGGTTTGGGTAGTGATATGCCCCATGGTAGTCCACAATGTATATTTGCAGAGCAGAGCATTCAATCACTTGGCCAGCACCATCACCCGTTTAAGTTTTAAGAAGTCAACAGAGTGGAAGCTTTCTATCTGTCTATTATCTTCATGAGGCTGTAACATCTTTGTCATCATGTTAAAACACTAACATTCTCATTTTCACATTTTTCTGTTGGGTCATTAGCAGTTTTAATTCTAACAGTTTAGCAGCTGTGAGGCACCGTGCTGTGCAAATAAACACAATTAAACATCAAAGATGCATTCTAATGGCTGGTGTAAATGTAATCTGGCTAAACTATGCATGTATACGACTGATATATGAAATGACATTTAAGGAGAAAGCAGCCTGTAAGCAAAAGTCTCTAATATTAGATTATTTATCATATGTGAGAACATGATTTTTAACAATGCAACAATAACTTTGTAATGGCCAATGTGCGAAAGAACCACTGAATCAACTAGTTGATAAAGAAGACAGGCTCAGATATATAGGACACACTTTTGAAGTACTGGAAGTAGTAGCAGAGAAGAGAATGAAGACAAAATTGATGGCCATTATGAACAATGCTGCTCATCATCTCTTTGACACACTAACATCGAGGACTTTCAAACAACAAATTATTCATCCGAGTTAAGTCAAGAAACACGCCTGGGGTCACAGACACCAATGACAAGATGCCTTAATAATACCTCACTACAACTCTTATTTTTAGCCAAGTTAGAGGTTTTCTTGTTTTTAGTCATTCTGAGGTGTATTTGAGGGGTGGTGTTGATGTTTATTACATTTGTTAAATTCTCGAGCTTCTGTGAGAGCTAAATTTCCCCTTGGAACTAAGAAAGTACTATGCATCTACCTAATGGCTACTTAATCAAATTCAACATTTTGGGGTCCTTAAACCTATTCTGGCAGAACTAGACCCAAGTCAGGAAACATCCCTGGACAGGACCACTGACTCTCTGTCTCACACAAACACAGAGGGCACTGTGGAATCACAAAAGCACTTAACTAAGATGCCTTTGTGATACGGAAGAAAAATACAGACATTCACTCGGAAAATGAGCAAAGTCCACAGAGACAACGATGAGCACAGATTTGAATTCCAAATGCTCAATCATGAGGTACCAGTGCTACCAACTGCACCATCATACCACCCATATTATTTTAAAAACTGGAAATGTTTACATAACAACCAATGCTTTATTTAAAATGGTAATCAAGAAATAGAATTTCATTTGTTATACACGAAGTATTACTTAAAAATACATTTTAATAAAACATTACTATTTCTTCTTTTCATAAAGATCAAATCAATTTAATTCTTTTATTTGGTCCATTTCTCTTACCCAAACAGGTTATATAGAAAACGATACTTATGTGATTTGTGAATAAAAACTACATTTATGAAGTGCAAATTGTGTTGTTTACTTTTTATGTAACATAAGCACTTACTGTATGTTCCTTTGGCATACCAAATTTTCTGCTTAGCCTTATGCTTGTGAAATTGTACTGAAATACTGTAATTAAATAACAAAACTAAGAATTGCTTGAGGCTATAATAAAACCAAAAATGTAGGAAGTAGAAATTGTACTCATTTACTGTACTAACCAAAAATGTCACTAGTTACTTACATTATTACGAGCAATATATGACAAACGGGGCCACAGAAATTTGAAGAATACAACAGAATTCCATATACAGCAATCAACTCAAAGTGGGGTGCCAGTCCACAACATGGCACAAAAAAAAAAAAAAAAAATATATCATACAGCAACACTCACTCATTCTAGACCAACTTGGGCTGCCATTTTATTTAATTTGCATGTCTACAACATACCATTTACAACATTCTCAAATTTGCCTGGATGTGTGAAGAAAACCAGCGTGCCCGGCATACTTGAGTGATACAGCAGTAGGCTCTGCTGCCTTACTGATTTCAGTATCCTGGGTTAACAATCCACATGTAGTCATTGTCTCTGTGAAGTCTCCTCATGTCGGTGTAATTTTGCCTCTCACATCCCCAAACACATGCTGATTAAGTTAACTAGCTTCATATGAGTGTGTATGATTGGACCATGTGATTGACTGTCACCCTTCCCAAGGCTGCTTCCTACCTTTCATCTGATACAAATAATATACACTGCATATACAATGAAATGAATTAAACAAGTTTGAGAATGTTATGCCATTCTAGGCAGTGGTAGTGAAGAAGTTGTGAAGTCACCATTTGAAGTTTACAATTAGATAGATAGATAGATAGATAGATAGATAGATAGATAGATAGATAGATAGATAGATAGATAGATAGATAGATAGATAGATAGATAGATAGATAGATAGATAGATAGATAGATATTTTCACTTTTACAAAGGGACTACAAAACTGAAGGTGAAGTCGACTCAGTGTGAGGCATAAGAGCTAAAAAGACAAGAAGAGAGAAAATAATAAACCGAATAGCAATAAAAGTACTTTACAAAATATACAAATTGCACTGGTTGACTTAAGGTCTATATTGTACATTGGGAGAATGATATGGAGCAGTTTTATTCCGAGTTCAGGGCCATGATAAAAGCTGTTTTTAAGGCGGTTTGTTCTGGTTTTCATTACTCTGTATCTCTTGCCTGATGGCAAAAGCTGGAAGAGGCAATGACCGGGATTGCGATGAATCCTGTGAAATATCTATTGCTTTTTTGCAGCATCGGGAGGTGTAGATTTGTTCCAGAGTGGGGAGGGTACAGCCAATTGTTCTTTCCGCTGTCCTGACGACCCTGTGGAGCGCTTTCCTTTATGAGGAAGTGCAGCTACTGTACCACACACACAGTCCGTACATAAGCACATTCTCAATGGAACAGTGATAGAAGGCAAGGAGCAGATTTTTGGGGACATGGTTCTTTCTGAGGATCAGTGTACATTGCCATCATTACTTATAATGAATAGTTATCAAAAGAATACGGTCACGGCTACAAATGAGACAAACTGAGGTTCTTGTGCAAGGTTTCTGGCCTCATTCTACTTGGAGTAGAAATATTGCTGATGTAGATCAAGAGCAGCCAGTAAGATAGTTTCAGCATATAATCAGGATGCACCCTGAGCGCAACCCTCTGGAGATATACCTGACGTGGCCTAATAAGAGAACATCCAGAATACACTGTGGAGATTCTCTCTCGATTGTCAAGTATCTAGGAAATCCCCAGTCATAGCAGAAGACTAGGTTGCCTGGTCTGTCCAGCTCAGCATTCTGCTACCATGACCACAGCATGATAAGCAAAATTAAAGTAAAGTTAAATGCATTTTTTTTATTTTAATTTCTGATGATTCTGCACTCATGGGGTGTATTGAAACAGAATATATAAATAATGTGCAGAACTTTGTTTTTTTGGGCAGAAGAAGGAAATGAAAGAACTGGTTACTGACTTTCATTACACCAAAGTGCCTCTATGCCTGGTCAGTATTTGGGGAGCGGATGTGGAGGTGGCACAGTGCTACAAGTGCTTGAGAGTCCACATAAATGATAGGCTACACTGGTCTACTAACACAGTCCAACTACATGTATTAAAAAAAAAAAAAAGGGAAGGGCAGACTTTTTGTCTCAAGAGACTGCATTCCTTTAATGTGGGTAGTGACATCCTTTACAGTTCTACAACTTTATGATGGCCAGTATGACTTTCTACACTGTGGTGTGCTGGGCTGATAACCCCTTCAAGTAAGGCTCACTGTATCAAACAAACTAAAAGGGCTGGCTCAAATATGGGACACACTCTTTGCCTACTGGAAGGTGTAGCAAAGGGGAGAATGAAAACTAAACTGAGTGCCATTATGAACAATGCTGCACATCTATCTCTGACACACTAACACCGAGAACTTTCACAGAATGCAAAATTCATCAGAAGTGTGTCAAGAAACGCCACGGCAATACGCCTGCATAATGCCTTTCTTTGACTGTGACTGCCAAGTCAGGAGTTTTCTTTTTTGTAGCCATATTGGTGTACATTTAGGAGGGGATGTTTATCTTGATATAATATTTATTGAGTTTCTGTAAAAATCCAAATTTCTACTGGGGGCAAATAAAATGTATCCGTTATTAAAATCAAACGACCATATTATTAAATAACGAACTACTTAATGTCATATCTATTTTTTTAATATGTAAAAACAACTACGTAAAATCAGGACAGACCTGCATTATATGGTCATTTTATGCAGAGCCCAAGTTATACTTTTGGAAAACTTAAACGTAAGGTCTTGCGCAGCGTTACACTGTAGTTGTGTTTTCACAGACACGCTTTAAGTTTTAACATTGTAATGGACAGTTGCCAGCAAATATATTCATTTAATAACTCTTCATTTAAACGGTGTGAAGAGTTGTGTTTTTCATATTTTACTTATATTTAAGCCTGACAAAATTAATGCAATATATCTCGAAATATGCCCTTTAAAAAAAAGTTTGGTAAAATTTTTTATAAAATGTTACATTGGAACTTTAGAATTAACTTAGCTACGCATGCGCCTTCATGTAAAATCGGACAATCACGTATTTAAAGTCTTGAACTAAAAATAACATTGGAGCGTTTCATTTACTCAACACCTGTCACGATTATATTGCCAGCACGCGTACGGATACACGTGTTGTTGGAAATGTTATTAAAAACTACATTTTAATTGTAGAACACCTTACTTTACACCTCTTCACTTAACAAAATAATCAAAGAACACTTATTTCCAAGGAGCGCTATAAATGAAATACTGTATGATGCAATAGACAGCAACAAAGACATAAGAATACCAGGAAACGACTTAAAGATTAAAATCTCCTTACCCATTATTTTCCTCTTTAGTCATTGTGTGCTCTTCACTGTAGCTTGCTTTACTGTTAGATTTGCAACTGTAAATTGATCAGAATATCGTTCTTACAATAAGCCCACGTTTACGAATCCAAGCTTAGCGGCGAAAGGAAGGACTTATTTTCCTGAGCACAAAATCGAAAGCCGCTTCCGACTTTCCGTGAGGGTACGTGGATCTAACAAAAAACGTTCCGCTACGGAAAGGAAAATAAAAAAACACAATCTTGTGGCCATTTGAACCTTTATTATTTATATTAATTGCTTACTTCTCTGTAAAAAGAGAACTTCACGAGTATGCAGAATTAATGAGTAGAGGATTTAAAGTAAAGTATCATCAAATAGTGTCCTCTCCGGCCATTTAATAGAATACGTGTCCTTTATTTACGTACTTTTTTTTAGCTGTGCAGTCTAATTATGTAATTTTTCGCGATTCGATCGAGACAAAGCATGTTTCTGTCTAACAGAGTTTTGGGTGGGGAGGTTTCTGACTTGTCCATTAGCACCACCAGATTCCTGTATTCAATTCCAGGCATTGTGTTTTCGCTCATATCCCAGCAACGTTTAAATTCGGTTATCGCCGAGTTTAAACTGATTCAGGACGAGCGTGGTTCTGTTGGGATTTGGCTCAGGTTCCTTGTGATCCTGTATCACACTACTCCACTTAAGAGAATGGATGATTGGATAAAAAATATATACTGTACCTCAGAATATATACGTTTAGTTGGATGGTGTTTTCTAGCCCATCAGTACCTGGATTTGCATGTATATTTACATTTATGTGCTTAGCAGGCTTTTTTATCCAAAACGACTTACAAAAGAGAGCGACATAAGGCAGTCAAAACATCAGCCTGCGGGCCTTTTGGGAGCAGGTGTTACATGAGAAATTTACAAAACGAAATGCAAGCAATTCCTAGGTTACAAAAATGTAACAGCTAATATCAGTTACACAGAAATATAAAACAAGAAAGTTTTCAAACGCCGATTAAGAACAGTTAGCGAGTCTGAATTTCTAATAGTGGTGAGCAAGTTATTCCACCAGCTTTTAGCTACACATGAACAAAGTCTTTGATGTTATGCAGAGGTGACATCATCAGACGCTGTCCACCAGTAGACCTGAGTGGGCAAGAAAGACCGTAAGACCTCACAAGTGTCTTCATATACAGGCACCAACCTGTGGAATACTCTGTTGGCAAACATCAAGGATTTGAACTTAATATGTGCTGCAACAGGGAGCCAATGTAGTGATCTGAAAAGAGAAGAGGCATGTGCCCACCTTGGCTGGTTGAACACTAGTTGCATTTTGAATCATCTGCTACGGCTAATTAATACATACTGGTACTCCTGCAAGCAGAAAGTTATAGTAGTACAGATGTGACAAGACCAAAGCTTGGGCCAGGAGTTGTGGTGCATATTCTGTCAGATACGTTCTAATCTTGTGGATCCGATATAGAGTGAATCTGCATGACCAAGAGACAGTTACAACATAGTCAGTGATCACCACCCCAAGGCTGTGTACATATTCAGCATAGTGAGCCAAAATGAACCGAAATGAGTTGCTCAATAGACAGACACGCTGGGATAACAAAGTTTGTCTTTGCCAGGTTGTACTGGAGATGGTGTTAGGCTGGGCGGTCTTGTGGCCTCGGAAACCCCTGCAGATTTTGTTTTTTTTTTTCTCTCCAGCCATCTGAAGTTTTTTTTTTTGTCCTGGCCATCAGACCTTACTTTATTCTTTGTTAATTAGTATTGCCTAATCTTATTTTTATATTTTTTATTTTTTTTATAAATTTTTCTCTCTTCATCTTGTAAAGCACTTTGAGTTACATCCTTTGTATGAAAACATGCTATATAAATAAATGTTGTTGTTGTGTTCTTTCATCACTGTAGACAAATATAACCAGACCAGAGAAGACGTGTGACTGTGAATGAGTCTCAGGTCAGATTAAAAGAGGGCATTTAATGCTTTTTGAGTCGTGTCATTTGTTTTTTTCTTTCCATGAAATATGGTATAAAAGCAACATTATTAACAACATTGCGTGACAGTTCATTGGAGGCCACACTAATGTACTCACTTGGGGCTAAAGATTGATTTAATTGAAAGAATAAGCATCTCTTAAATGGGCATACATTAAAACTTGTGTTAAAACTCAGCAAATACCATCCACAATTGTTCATCTCTATCAAAAACTTGATAATTATACTCTACTGTACACAAGTGCTGTGTCTGCGAATGGCATTCTCCAAGCTGATTTTTTTGCCGGCCCCTGTACTGTCACTTTGGACAGTTTAACATGTAGATTTAATGCTTTTGTGGTTGGTAGAATCGTGGTGTGCCTTTGGATTTTTTGGGTTACAAAAAACGTGCCACCACAGAAAAATGGTTGGAAAACATTGCTATACCTACACCTTTGCCTCTGGCACACATACCATTCTCAATAGCTGCTGTCTCACTTAAAAACTAACACGGTGCATTACTTGGATCGTTAATATTGTGTTCTTTGCATACATTAGTGAAGATACTGCAAACTACAATAATTGGTAGTGATAATCATTACATTTCTGTTTTGTAGAATTTTGTCATACTAGGCAGTCAGCACTGTAAGGCGGTTGGCAGACTGGCGAGTTAAATACAGAAGGACTAAAGACTTATTTTGGTTTTAGTGCCATTAAAAGATAACTTATTTAGCACTTCTCTGATATGACATTGAATCGATATTATTATAGAAACATAAAGTGAAAAAAAAGTGAGAGTGTAATTTTTACCTTTGCAACTTTTCTCTAGCATTGCACCAGGACTGCCATTAAACATTGTTGTGAACCTCATAATACAAAATGTTAAAGGTGGTATATAAATACGGTACTAGATGTATAATTCTTTGCACACACAATTAACCTTTTTGTATTATTGTTTCTTAATGTTAAAAAAAAAAATTACATAAAAATGCCATCCTGACCAAGCACTACATGAGGTGTTGGATGTGACAATATTTTTTAATATGTTAAACAGGCCACATTAATTGCCAAAAACAACTTTCCCTGGCCTAATATATATATATATATATATATATATATATGTATGGGGAACTGGTGTCTGTTCTACAGAAATCTTTTACATCCTACAGAATGATGTATAGACTAAAGCTAAGGGCACACAAAAAGAAAAGCTTATTTGTCCTGTCATGGATGGGTACCACTTTTATAATAACTTTCCTTAAAAACTGTGCACATTGTCACAGGAGGCTGGGGGTGGTACCCAGCTGGGACGCCCAGGAGGACCAGAGGAGAGCTCACGCCTCCCCCAGACCACGTGGGGGCGACCACCCTGGTGGCTTTGGGGACCACGGGAACAGAGGTTAGAAGCTCAACCCTATAGGGGCCAGTGGTCAGCGCCAAGGGTCGCCCCAATGCCTAAGGAGCCCCGGCCCTCAGCACTCCCGCCACACCCGGAAGTGCTGGGGAGAAGAAGACCAGGGACACTCAGAGTGCTTCCGGGGGCGCAGCCGGTACTTCTGCCACACTGGGGAGTGCCGGCAGAGGCTAATAGGGAGGCACCTGGAGCACATCCGGGTGTGTATAAAAGGGGCCGCCTCCCTCCATTCGATGCCTGGAGTTGGGAGTGCAGAGGACGAAGTCTTGGTGGAGAGGAGTGGAGGCGGACCTGAAGAGGCAAAGGCATTGGCATTGTGAGGCCTGGACTTTTGGGGGAGTTTTGGGGTTGTGTGTGTTTCACTTGTAAATAATAGTTGTATAATAAACGTATGGTGGTGCTTTAAACAATGTCTACCTGTCTGTGTCCGGGTTGCTTTCCACAACATACATTTTGATTTACCCTTTGTAAGAAAGGCGCTATATTGCGCCTGACCCGACACAGATTGACATGGAGGCACATGTAAAAACAAAGAAACAATTTATTTTTCTTCAGCTGGAGGGCACGTCTTCCCCGTAATCCCTCCAGCCATAACACAATCCCAAAACACAGTACAGTCACCAAGCACCTTCTTCTCTCACCACCACTCCTCCTCAGAAAGCTTTGTCCTCCACTTCCCGACTCTGGCCGCTGAGTGGTGGTCGCTGGTTCCCTTTTATTCGGTACCTGGAAGTGCTCCAGGTGGTTGATTGCTGACATCCGGCTGCACTTCTGAGTAAGGCGAAACCAGTGCCCAAAAGGGGCCAGCCGCTCCTGTTGCAGCACCCCCTGGCGGCACCTGCGGAACCCCACAGAGCTGCACAGAACTCCAACCCCCATGCAGCCCTGGGGGAGTCCAAGGCACCACTGCAACCCAGGGATGCTGCCATCTAGCGTCCAGGGGGAGATACTGGGCTTCCCACCCTTGTCCCCCTGGCAGATGTGGTGAAGGGGCATCCTGGCCAGGCATAGACCCCGGCCATCCGTCACACTTTACATAGGTGCTGCAAATGTAAAGTGTAAAGACCTAAATGAACATGTAATAGTCAGTTTTACTGACTGTACAACTCATAAATGACAAACCTGAATATGATAAATAATACAGGTGTAATTTAAAAGCATTTGTCACTTATCAGATGGACATCAGATATTTCATCCTGATCAACTGTTTTACTAAATGTTAAAAAATATATGACTAGCTATTTGTTAAATCATTTGTAAATGTTTTAAATTACATGACTTAATATATACTCTAAATTATTATTCAATCACATTTATAACTGAATGTGCATTAAATACAAAATCTTTTGACCATTATATAGAACAATGTTTGTTCACAACTTATTAGTGAAAGTAATTATAAAGCATTACGTACATATCCACTTTGCTGCACCTGCTTTGTAGCCACTTGGGAGCTGGAAACTATTCAAACACCGAAGCAGAATCAGTACCCAAATGGGATGGCAGTCAGCTGCAAAGGACATGTAAACACACCCAAGAAGAGGGGCCATTAAGTATCACTAATTGACCTGGTAACGATTCTTTCACCACTGGGTCACTGGGGTCAGTACTGGAAGGTGTTAATTTTAACTGCATTCACCTAGTGGTTCAGCAGATGGTAAATGTCACTTTCAACTTTTCCAGATGTGATATTTAGAACAAGTAATATACTGAATTAGTGGCGAAGTGGTAGCACTGCTGCCTTGCAGTAAAGAGACCAGGGTTTGCATCCCAAGTCCTCCCTGTGTAGAGATATTATGTTCTCCCAGTGTCTGTGTGAGTTTCGTCCATTTGTTCAAAGTCATGGAGGTTATGTTAATTGGCTGTTCAGGTGCCCTGTCCAGCCTTGTGCCCTAAACTCGCTGGCATAGGCTCTAGCCCTCCAAAGTTACTCTAGTCTGGATTAAGCAGGTTAGAAAATAGCTGACAATATACTGCATAAAAGAGTTAAGTTATCATTTCTAAAAATGAAGCCAAAATATAAAAAAAAATAAAAATCTCTTTTATTAGGGCTGAAACTGTAATACACCATGAAAACTCAACAGTTGGGGTTCTTTATTTTACAGTAAATAAAATTACCTCTGCCCTTTTTAAATACATTTCTTTGCAAAAATTGTCTTAAAGCATAGTCATGTCTGTTCATCTCTGGCATCAGTAATCCAATTAGTCTTTCTTTTTACGCTGGATTATATTTGTACGAAAGGCATAGTTTTGCATTTGTTACATCCATCATCAAACCTGATCTGTCCAGCTCAAGATCTCCAGACTCTAAATTCAAGCATGGCAGTATCAAGGACAAAGTGTGAAGAACCGCCCTTGAAAAAGGTGCAGTCATGCACATCTGTACACTCACTCATACTGAACTAATTTAGAGGTGTTAACTGAACAGGTCTGATGCAGGAGTTTCACTGTCTTATTTAAAAATGCATCACTGGGCTAACTTGTTATGGCTTTTTTGCTATTGACTAAACCCTTTAATACCTTCAGCTTGGATTTCCCTCTAGTCAGCAATTGCACTAGCCTACAAATTATATTAAATTGCATGTGCCAGTTTATAGCTTACACTATATAAATGTATTGTACAACTGAAAAGAAGTTAAGCAGCATACCCAAATGGCTTGTGAACTCATCTATCTTTAATAATCATGTATTGCTTTTTGCTGGTTGCCCAGGCTTCCTGCCTGCTTGGATGCAGTGTGGAATCAGTGTGTTAGGTAATCTGTTTGGGGATTCTGGCCTCAATCTATTCCAAAAATCTTCATTCTCACTTTGACATTTCTTCTCCTACCTTTTTGTACTACATGTAGCTTCATTCAGCGCTTAGGAAGATGTCTCCCTTATATCTCCTTCACCCTATCACCCTCGTGTTTCTCTTGCCAGCTCATTTTCTGCTCTCTGAAAACTTGTCTCAATTGTTTACTCCCTTCTATGAAAAAATATTACCCCTAATCTCTGTGATCTCAGGACCTCACATTATCCTCTCCTCTTTGCTGAATACTGTTTTCAAAAATATCAATTTTTCCTCAAGAAATCCCTACCATCAGTTTACTCAATTTCAATTTGTACACAGTTTATATTTTAATCCTGGTGAGCTACATTTAATGGACCTTAGCCTAGATCTCCTCTGTCACTTTAGCTCCTGTGATGCCCCAGGGACATTTATGCACATGTATTGGTTTTATCTACCTTTTTATGTCATATGTTGGTTTTTTTATTATATTCACATATTGACTTCTTTTTAACTTTGTTGAATTAAATAAAAAAATGATTACTAAAAAGAGGGTTGTTAATTAACCTCACTTGTAGTAGTAGGTAGTAGACAGACTTTCATCCTGAGGAATCATGCATCTGCGGCCCCGGAGAATTGGCTGCAGCAGTGTCTGCTTTGGCTGTGAAGTCAAATACTAGAGTGATGGTCCTGTACAGTAGAACGCTGAGGGAGCTGTAACATGTTGGGCACAGAACTTCCTGTGGGCTAACTTATCATCAGCTTTCCGCATTAGTTAATTCTCAAACCTCGAGAGACCCTTTACCACCTCCTGCTTGCAGGCACTCGTCTATGAGGTTACCAACTGTCAAGTGCTGGTGTTGATGCTGAGAACCATGAGGTCACGCTTGCAGACGTCCTTGTAGCGCATCTGCGTTCTTTCATTTTACCTCTTGTCAGTTGTCATTTCTCTAAAAAGGGAGTCCTTGGTATATCTGACCATCAGCCAAGTGTGAAGTGTGACCTAGCCAGTGCATACATCTGTGCTTTAGAAGGGTGAAGATGGCGGTGGTGCCTGCCCTCTCGAGCACTGTGTTGTTGACTATCTTATCTCTCCAACTGATGCTGAAAATACACCTGAGGCAGCATATGTAGAAGGAGTTGAGCCACTGCTCTTGTTTTGTGTGCAGCATCCAAATAAGAATGTGCTCAGCACACAAGTGATATACACTTTAGTGTTCTCTGTGAACTTGCTGTTGGCCCATAGTTTCTTTGTCAGTTTTGAAAAGGATGGAGTTGCCTTTCCAATATGCTTATTGATCTTGGTCTCAAGTCACTGACTGTCCAGCAGTGTTGAGCACAGGTACATGAATTTATGGACAACTTTCATCTTGTAGTTGATGATATTAATGGAGGGATCAATATCAAAATCTTGGTCCATCACCTGTATCTTCTTCAGGTCAATTGTGAGGCCAAACATCTCACCAGGCCTCCACAAAGTGGATGAGTGTGAGCGGTGATGGCTACATCATCAGTAAACAGGAAATCTGTCGACTGTCATGTCTGCACCTCAGTCTTTTCTTGAAGCCTTGACAGTGTGAAGAGGTTTCCATCTGATTTAGAACAGAAACATATGCCCTCTATGACCTCTTTAAAGGCAGGACTGCAAAGAAAACTCCAGACAGTGTTGGGGCAAGATCAATCTTACAAGTATGTCTTTTGGATGGGGAATTAACATAATATTTTAAATTACATTGTCTTTTGGTCTGAAGGGAGTTTTTTCCTGCCTTTTGCCCAGTGCTGTCAGGATAGGCTACATCCCCTCACAACACTGAATTAGATCAACAGTGTTGAGAATGTAATGTATGTACGGTAAATTCTCTTTTATAGATTATTAGAGAACTTTGAAATATAAAGATTTGGAAACACTTTTCAGCAGGAGCTCCAGACACCTGTAGGTATAAAGTAATCCCTATGTGAACTGAAGAAATTACCTTAATGTGGCCATATATGTCCCTTCAGAAAGACAAGCATTTCCCCTTGAAGGGGGTAAACACACTTCAATCAGCCTTTATCATGATATTCAGTCAAGTGCATCTGCCTCAAGCAGTGGGAAACGTGTTGTGAATGCATTAATCAGCCAGCTTGCTCCTTGGGTGTTTAACTGTGGAAAACAAAGTAAACTGCTTTATTTTACAGTTTGCATAATGAGTAGCGACAGTTCTGAACACACAAAGCTTTTGTGGGAATATGCTGAGTATAGTAACTGCAGTCTTAAAAACAGATGTTTTTTTGCAGCATCTAGTAGATATCCTCAAAGATTATCTTATTGCTGGGACAAAATGCCGACTGATTTTCAAATGCCACTGTACTTCACATGCACATTCTTTGTCTGATCACTTAAACACATCTCCTCCATGAATCTGGCTTGTAAGAGGCTTTAAAATTCATTTTCTTATTTTATTTTTAGATTTTTAACCAAAGGAGATTAATTATTTTAACAGCACCTAGATGTGCCTTTGCCCACATTTCACAAATAAATTCCATTACACTTCAGCACTGCTAGGAAACTTGATGCTTTTTTCAATGTTTTAGTCATGCATGACACATTGCTGGCACAACTTTGAATCAAACAAATCCAAGGTGTTCATTTTGTAAGCGAATTGGTCTGGTGGTCAAAGGAAAGCCTTTGAAACCAGAAGATTATGGCTTGATTTCCCACTTACTCCTTTTGTGTCCTTGAGCAACTTACTTTATCCTCTGAAACAAATTAGAAATTTGAGCTCCTTTTTGTATGCAAGAGCCTGCAGCTGATGAAGGCACTGGGTTCTGTAAACCGGCAATGTCACTCACCGTGTCCTAGAAGTTACAGGACTGATCAAAGTACCACAAGGATACAGGTTTAAACGTTGACCAAGAATAATATGCAATCCTAAGTGTTTTCACATTTTAAGATCCATTTGGATACATTCTATACGTTTGTGCACATTTGTCTCAGGTAGAAATTATGACTAAACTTAATATTATCAAATCCACTTAAACCAATTCAGACAGGCATGGAGCCTCTCCCAACAACAACTGGAACAAATCAAGAACAAGCTATTAGAAGGATGTCAGTCATTTAAGGACCCACGAATGGCAATTAATATAACAAGTACACCTTTGGAATCATGGGAGGAAAATTGGAGTACCCAAATGAAAACCCACATGGGCAAATTCCACATAGAGAATCACTGGGCGAAGGGTTCAAGGGCACCAGATCGGTGAAGCAGCAGCACTAATCATTTCACTGCCCAAGTTATAATTTATTGTTATTATTAATTTATAGGAAAATGCATAAAATAGATACATCCCACATGTTTAGATTCTATTAAGCAGCCAGACAGGACAAATCAGTAGAAAAAGAAAGCTCACTACCTTAACTGTTACTGCTGATCACTTACTCTCTGTAAACAAATAGCTTTTGCTTGGTCTTTATATGAACCTTCATTTTTTTGTAGCAATGTTCTCTGCTTGATTACTGCAACAATGTTTTGGAATTTGTAATAGGATTAATAAAATTTCCATATCTATCTATCTATCTATCTATCTATCTATCTATCTATCTATCTATCTATCTAGTCTTGTACACACACTAGTGTCTCTGATCAGGTAGAAGTGATGGGAAAGGATGTGAATATAACACCTAGCCACCAGAATTCCCGCTAATTCTGGTCCATTTTCAATTTAAGAGCACTAACAATCATTCTGACCCCGCACTCAATAAGAAAAGAACTCGCATGCAGACTATTTCCTTTTTAAATGGTATAAGCCATATTTGGGCTAACTCCCTGTACAACGACTGTCCTTTCTTTTGTTACTCTTTTTTTTCTCAAAATGACATGTATTAAAAGGGGTTAACCAGGCAGATATCCTAACACTTTCTCACTTGTACTTATTTTGTTTCCACACTATCTAGTTATCTTTTAATAGGCAGAGTCAGTTTGTGACATGGGACATAATGGTCAGTTTGCCCCACTGCTTAGAAATTGCTTGGAGTTAAGGATTTTGAAGCTGTATGCAGCATGGGAAATCTGCCAGGTTGCATATAGTGTGTTTCTTTTTCAAAGGTGTACTGAAAGTATGCAAAGCTACAAAAGAAGCAGTCTGCAAAATTGTCTGGAAATGCTCAGATGGCTAAAGCCTAGATTGGAGTTACTAATAGCAGCAGACAAAAAAGACACAAATATACATAACAGGAACTATCATAATCTTAAATGTACTAAGAAGGGGAAAATACACATATAACATCACTTATTTACAAGTAAATTAATAAACTGTAGGTATTCACTAAGTGTTAAGAGATTAGAGTTGCATATACTTAGAAGTTACAAGTTTACAGTAAAAGATGTCAGTTATTGGCACAATATGTTGAACTTAGCATCACTGTCTGTTGAGATGACTGCTAGACCAGCTCAATAATATTGTAGAGCCTGATGGCTGAGGGTACAAATGACCTCATCTAGCACTCCTTGGAGTGAGGCAGGGGTCTCACTCTGTTATTGAAGGTGCTCCTCTGTTTAGCCAAAACCTAGCTAGCTTTAAAACTAGCTTTTTAAATCAGTTTGTTTAGTCTTTTGAGGTCCACGTGTCCTGTTCAGGTGGATTTGTCAAGTTGTATTCTGAAGTTATATTTTGATAAAATCCATGTGTTAGTTTGTAAAAATTTAGCTGAATACTGTAATGAGAAAATCCGGTGTATGTTAACATTTTTTATTAAATTCGCGCGCAAGTTTATACAATCCACACATACCGGTAACAGTGTCTGATGTAACTGACCCCGCGTGGAGTTGGTCAGTCCTAGGCCCCGCATACCCCTAAGGCGCCTCTGCATGTAAGAGTGGCCTGTATATGCCAAACAACCTCAGCCTTTTCGGGAAATAAAGGTGACTCAGACCCTTTTTCTGTATAGCCTCTGTGTTGGCATTCCACTCAAGCTCAACTGTGGGCAGGGTAGGCTTCACCATCTTGAAGGAATTTCCATATTCTCCAAATGGCAGCGGACAGATGACAGCATTGTTTAACCCAATTAGTCCTGGTAGGCAAACTTCACAGGGGCCAGTACTGTTCTGACCAGGGGTCGAAAGTGAGCCAATATTAGCCTTTCAAATATATTCATAATGTGTGAAATCAGAGCTACTAGTCAGTTATCATTTAAGACATTTGACTGCACTACCTTGAGGACTGGTACCTACACAAAATGTTTCCCATACAGCTGGAATCCTTTGTAGGATCAGCCTCAGATGGAAGAAATACTGAAAAACTAAAAAATGAGGTGCCATATTGAAAGAAGTTCAGCTCAATGTGAGATGGTAATGCATAACTTCACTGACAGTATGCTCTCTGTGGAAACAGGTACGTGTTCTTTGGCTAATTAGATTTAATTTAAAGTGAACCGCAATCATTGTAAAAAAAATGCAAAAAAAAGCAATACTTTTTTCAGGGGAAATATTTTGTAAAAATAATATAATAATATCCATTTTCTGTATGCTCTTATACAATGCAGGGTTTCAGGTACTGGATCCTAACCTGGCATCATGGAGTGCAAGGCAGGAGTCCATTGCAGGGCACATCCCCATGCTCACTCACACATAGCTAACTTAGAATCACCAATTAAGAAAACATTCACAACGTTTACATGCTTGAGGAAACTTGAGTACTCATAGAAAAAAATATGCAGGCATAGAGAGAGAGAGAGAATAAACAAATGCCAAACAGATGCTGTAGCTCATGGATCTGAACTGCATGTTATGCATCTTGCATTCTGGCATTATGTAAAACAAACTGCAAAGAGCGAATGATTTGCGTAACTTGTATGTGATGTATAAGTAAATAACCAAGCCACAATATTTTTTCTTATGTAATCTGTTAATTTCAATTTGAAATTATATTAGTAGATTTCATACAAATTTCAGGGAGATTACAATTAATAACAACCTGGCAAATATTATCTCTTCAGTGCTGCTCCTGTGTTGGCAGATAACATTTTTGCAGACACATTGTGGCTATTGACATCATCATATGTTAAATGGTTGTAGTTATCTTTTTGTGAGTAAATGTCTCTGAATATGTAAACAAGGCCGCTAGGTTGTAATACTCAGTTTAGTACAACTTGTTCTGTTGGTTTTTTGATTGAGTACAGTTCAAAAATAAACCATGGCCTTTCAAGGGTTCACTTTTTTGTGGTCTAACCTAATATATGCCACTACCCATGAAAAACGGAAGTGTACAAAGTCATAACCATATCCACCCCAGTGCATCATGAGAGCATCATGTACCCAGATGTACGGCAACGATATCACAATAGTTCAAGGTCCCCTCTTTGGTAAATAGTTAGCTAATTGCAGTTTATTCAGACCCCCTCACTTTTTTACATTATGTTATTTGTTGCAGCCCTGTGCTAAATTCATTTAAATTATTTTTTTCTGCTCATCAAGCAACACTCAATACCCCAGAATGACAAAGCGAGAACAGGATTTTAGAAACTGTTCCAAATTCATTAAATATTAAAAACTGAAATATTTAATTGACAAAAGTATTCCAACCTTTTAATCAGTACTTGAGGCACCTTTGGCAGCAATTAAAGACTGGAGTCTTCTGGGATATGACTTGAAAATCTTTGCAAACCTGAATTTTGGGATTTTTTTTTTTTGCTGCCATTCTTCTCTGCAGATTCTCTCAAGCTCTGTCACTGAACAGCTAGTTTCAGGTCTCGCCAGCGGTATTTGTTTGGGTTCAATTTCGGACTCAAGGAAATTCCCAGAGTTGTCCCTAAGCTACTCCTGTGTTATTATGGTTGAGGTCATTGCCCTGTTAGTAGGTGAACTTTCAGTCCAGTTTGACATTCAGAGCACACTGGAGCAGGTTTTCATTAAGGATATGTTGGTATTTTGTTCTGTTGAGCTTTCCCTCAACCCTGACTTGTCTCCCAGACCTTGCCGCTGAAAAACCACTCCACAGCATGATGATGCAACCCCAATGCTTCACTTTTGGAATGGTATTGCACAGGTGACAAGCGGTGCGTGGTTTCCCTTAGGTGCCTTTTTGCAAAATCCAAGGAGGCTTTCATGTATCTTTTACTGAGGAGAGGCTTCTGTCAGCCTACTCTGTAATAAAGTTCAGATTGGCAGAGTGTTGCAGTGATGGTTGTCCTTCTGGACATCTTCACACAGGCTCTCTGGAGTATAACCTCTCTGGAGGTTCTTGGTCACCTCTCTTTCCATTGCCCTTCTCTACGATTGCTCAGTTTGGCTAGGTGGCCAGCTCGAGGGAGAGTTGTGGTGGTTCCAAATTTCTTCCATTTAAGCTTTATGACGGCAGCTGTGTTCTTGGGAATCTTCAATACTGCAGGAATCTTTGCAGTCTTCACCAGATCTGTGCCTCAATACAATCCTGTCTCTAAGCTGTACAGGCAACTCCTTTGACCTCATGGCTTGTTTTTTTTTTTTTTTTTTTTTTTGCACAGGTACACATTGCCAACTATGGGACCTTCAGGCCTATCCTAATCATGTTCAACCAATTGAACTGACCACAGGTGAACTCCAAACAAGGTGCAGAAACATCTCAATGATGATCAATAGAAAGGAATTCACCTGAGCCAGCTTTCAAGCATCACAGCATATGGTCTGAATACTTGTGTCAATGTGATATTTCAACTTCAACTTTATTGTCATATGTACTCAGTACAATGAAGATCTTATTCTGTGAGTCCTCCAGCATTAGACAAGTATAAACAACAACAGATAAGAATACACAACAATAAACCAAAAACACTCAGTTGAAAACCCTATTAAATGTTACCATACAATAATTCTTAATATATACTTATTAATGGTTTGACAATTTTTTTGTCTTTCCAGTTGATGAGATATGATAAGTTCAAAAGATGCTCAGGGATTATTTATGATTACAGAGAATCAGGACTTTGGTTTTACATCTTATTCAACGGACGGCATCAATTTTTGCAGCAGTGTCTCCCAGCATTGGGATCCACACACAGAACACATTGTATGTGCCCCCTGCTGGTCTCACCAACAGCTCTCCTCGTATCAATGCCAGCTTTTCCTAGACAGTCTCCCATCCATGTGCAGGCTGGACCCAAACATGTTTACCTTCGGGTGGATTACCTGTTCTTCTGCCTAATGCAGCATCAATAGATTTCTAGTCCCTGGAAATTTGACTTAGATTAAGTGAGTTTAAAAATGAATGGTGAATGAATTACACAGTAAGGCTACTGAATAAGTTAAACTTTGTCTTTCTTTTAAATTATCTTCCATTTACTAGCTTTTTATTAACTCTTCCAGAAGATTAGAAAGATAATTGATTACAAATTTTCATATGGGTAATCTTTTTGCTGTGATCTACAGATCCAAATATATTATTTCTTTAGTTATGTGTTGTCTGTAGACTACAAGAAATGCATGAGCCTTTGTTTGATATCCCTATCTTAAATAGCTCTTAGTTATCTCTTAGCCAAAATGCTCCTTGGTAACACAATAAAACCCTATCAAGAAGTGGATTGTCAAGGGATAAGGTGTATTGTTCTGTAATTGAGAATTGCTTCTTTTATGTCATTGCCCACTCATTTTGGAGCCTTTCTTAAGACGTCAGCCCTTTAAAATAATAATCAAATAACATCATTTTAAATTGTCTCTTTACTTAGTAACTAGCAATGATTTCAAGATGCTTACAAGCAGATTTTGGTTGTGATGTTATGGTGATTAGTGCTGGTGGCTCACAGCTCTAAGCACATGGGTTAATATCCTGGTCCAGTCTATATTTCCATGGGGGTGGCATGATCTTCCCATGTCTGCTTTTGATTTCTTTGCATACTCCAGAGTACCACAACCAAAACAGTCCATATACTTATGTGTTAGTTAAGTTAGATCCTCTAAAGCAGACCTTTGTAATTTTGTGTAGTTACAGTATGTGTGCCCTTTGATAGCCTTGCCATCTCTTCAGGGGATGGATGTTTTAGCATTAACACCACATTCTCATTTTCTATTTAATCCAATTCTGGGTTGCAAGGGGCCAGGAGCATTGACTGGAACACAGGAACCTACCATAGCAAAAGACAGCAGTGGATATTGTCTGAAAAGGAATTTCATATTTATTTAAAATATTCACACTGAGCACTAACAAAATGCATGCATAAAATACATTTAAAAATCACAGCAAGAATATTTATAAGAAATAACAAACATGTTTACAATGCAATTATACTAGTAACAATGAGGAATGGACAGTTGTCCTATAAAGTACAATGAAAAGATATACATAAAGGCTAAAATGGGCCAACAGAAGTCCACTTTTTGGTCAAATGTATCTTTATTTCAGTGTTCACAATAGAGAAGCTGACATTTTTGAGCACTGCTATTTATTTATCAAGACTTTAAAAAGTTATTAAACAACTAGTTTAATGCAACCTCCTCAATAAAGCGTTTCAGTAGACTTGAATTATAAACATTCAGTAGACTTGAATTATAAAAAAAATCAAAGTGAAATATTACGTACTTCCTGCCATCTCACTACACAACGGACAAACACATACAGTGGAACCTCGGGTCACGATTGTAATTCGTTCCAAAACTCTGGTCGCAACCCAATTTGGTCGTGACCCGAAGTAATTTCCCCCATAGGATTGTATGTAAATACAATTAATCCGTTCCAGACGGTACGAACTGTATGTAAATATATTTTTTAAAGATTTTTAAGCACAAAAATAGTTAATCATACCATAGAATGCACAGCGTAATAGTAAACTAAATGTAAAAACATTGAATAACACTGAGAAAACCTTGAACAGAGAAAAGTAACATTGCAAGAATTCACGCTATAGCGATATGAACCGCTCGCTATAAACACTTTTTTTAATGAGTTTTAAGCACAGGGAAAAAAATTAACATTTGAAAAATCCGTAATTTAATAAACAACCAAGAAAAGTAATATTGCTACAATGCATGCTACGAACCGATCGCTGTGAACACTTTTTTTTAATGAGTTTTAAGCACAGGGTAAAAAAGGAACATTTGAAAAATCCGTAATTTATACAAAAACTAACCATAAACAACCAAGAAAACTAACCTTGCATGAGTCGAATTCTGGCATGAAGGAAGTGAGGAGGAAATGGGTGGAGAGGAGATTACAGTTTTGAGGTAAAGTCTGTGATGAAGTGGGTTCGCTGCATGCTCCCATCTCACTTCCGGGAGCCCTTAAACCAGTCACCGTTGGTAATGTTACTGATAAGCACGACAGTGAGGCACTACTATGGAGCAATCAGATGGTGCAAAAAGTGCCAAGTCCATCCTCTTCCGCTTATCCGAGATCGGGTTGCGGGGGCAGCAGCTTGAGCAGAGATGCCCAGACTTCCCTCTCCTCGGCCACTTCTTCTAGCTCTTCTGGGAGAATCCTAAGGCGTTCCCAGGCCAGCCGTGAGACATAGTCCCACCAGCGTGTCCTGGGTCTTCCCCGGGGCCTCCTTCCATTTGGATGTGCCCGGAACACCAGGAAGCAGGCGTCCAGGAGGCATCCTGATCAGATGCCTAAGCCACCTCATCTGACTCCTCTTGATGCGGAGGAGCAGCGGCTCTACTCTGAGCCCCTCCCGGATGACTGAGCTTCTCACCCTATCTTTAAGGGAAAGCCCAGACACCCTGTGGAGGAAACTCATTTCAGGCACTTGTATTCGCGATCTCCTTCTTTCGGTCACTACCCATAGCTCATGACCATAGGTGAGGGTATGAACATAGATCAACTGGTAAATTGAGAGCTTTGCCTTACAGCTCAGCTCCTTTTTCACCACGACAGACCGATGCAGAGCCTGCATCACCAAATTACACCAATCCGCCTGTCGATCTCACGCTCCATTCTTCCCTCACTCGTGAACAAGACCCCGAGATACTTGAACTCCTCCACTTGGGGCAGGGTCTTGCACCCAACCCTGAGAGGGCACTCCACGCTTTTCTGGTTGAGGACCATGGTCTCGGATTTGGAGGTGCTGATTCCCATCCCAGCCGCTTCACACTTAGCTGCGAACCAATCCAGAGAGAGCTGGAAATCATGGCCTGATGAAGCAAACAGGACAACATCAACTGCAAAAAGCAGTGACCCAATCCTGATCCACCAAACTGGACCCTCTCAACACCCTGGCTGTGCCTAGAAATTCTGTCCATAAAAGTTATGAACAGAATTGGTGACAAAGGGCAGCCCTGGCGGAGTCCAACTCTCACTGGAAACGGGTTCGACTTACTGCCGGCAATACGGACCAAGCTCTGACACCAGTTGTACAGGGACTGAACAGCCCTTATCAGGGAGTCCGGTACCTCATACTCCTGGAGCACCCCCCACAGGATTCCCTGAGGGACACGGTCGAACGCCTTTTCCAAGTCCACAAAACACATCTAGACTGGTTGGGCGAACTCCCAAGCACCCTCCAGGACTCTGCTAAGGGTGTAGAGCTGGTCCACTGTTCCGCGACAAGGACAAAAGCCACACTGTTCCTCCTGACTCCGAGGTTCGACTATCCGATGGACCCTCCTCTCCAGAACCCCCGAATAGACTTTTAAATCTATTAAATCCCATCCTCAAACAGCCACCTTATCATGGTGGAGGGGTTTGCGTTTCCCAATGATCCTAGGAGCTCCTGGTAGGGCCACCCAAGGCAAACTGGTCCTAGGTGAGGGATGAGACAAAGTGTGGTTCAACACAACCTCCTATGAGGAATAAAAAATTTGCACAGCGTTTTCCCTCGCCTGGACGCGGGTCACCGGGGCCCCCCTCTGGAGCCAGGCCTGGAGGTGAGGCTCGATGGCGAGCGCCTGGTGGCCGGGCTTGCACCCATGGGGCTCGGCCGGGCACAGCCCGAAGAGGCAAAGTGGGTCCCCCTTCCCATTCTCCTATGGGAGGGGCCAAGGAGGTTGGGTGCAGTGTGAGTTGAGTGGTGGCCGAAGGCGGGGACCTTGGCGGTCCGATCCTCGGCTACAGAAGTTGGCTCTTGGGACGTGGAAAAAGTGGCAAGTGCTTTTATTAAAATAAACAAAACAGCAATCAAAAACAAAGTACAAATTAAATAAAGTGCAGTGCTTTCAGAATCCTTCAATAAATAAATAATCCCATAAAAACAGAAGTGAATTGGACGTTAAAATCCAATAGAATAAAGTCTTCATTAAATACAACGAGGTTAAAACAATGCTGGAAGCAGTCTCTTTAAAAACAAGGCCGATGCATTCTTTAACGGCCTTCTTGGCCTTACGCAGCCAGCCGTCTCTCTCGTGCTCTCTCTCTCGCTTGCTCGCTCGCTTTCTCTCTCTCGCTCGCTCTCTCTCTCACTTGCTCTCTCACTCTCTTTCTCGCTTGCTGCACTGGGAATGCACAGGGAGAGACTGAACATGTGTGGAAATCATTGGCGTGTATGAACCAGCAGGGGAAACTGACTTGTTCGTCACCTGAGTGTGTTGTCGTGAACAGATGCAAAAGTTTGGCAAACTTTATTGGTTGTAACCCGATTTGTACGTGGTCCGAGACATTCGTGACCCGTGGTTCCACTGTATTAAGATTCAATTGCAAGTATGAAAAGGCCAGCACTGATGAGTTATGGAACTTACATTAGCAATGTGTACATTAGGCTTCTACACTTGATGTCTGCCGTTGTTGACCTTGTCACCTGAGTATGTTTATTTATATAACAAGAAAACCCCAACCATGTCAGACTTCCAAAGAATCAAATACTCATCTCTTTTCTCACAGCCAATATTTTGTCTTATCTTTCAGAGATGATGTTGGGTTTACAGGTTCACTTGCTATCTCTGTTTTTTTTCTTTTTCATTCTGTCTTGGTGCATAAAACACAAGCCATCGACAGATGAGCTTCTTTTCTTTCTGTTGTGAGGTCCAAAACACTCATAGTTCTTCTTCCCCACAACTGCACTATATGCATTGTACTTCATGGTGAGTGTTCAATGTTTGTCAGCTTTCACATACACACAGACCTTGTCCCTACAACTTAAGACAAAATCAAACCTATTTTGTCTGGATGAGTTGTGGACTACAATTCCAAAAAACTCTAAAAGAAGCTATCTGCCTTTAGAGGTTGTCCTAACTATTGGATTGTCAGGAGTTATCCGATGTCCTGTAAGTGTGGTGGTGCAGATGGGGTCACAAGGAACAGACCCATTAAGGTCTGAAACTTCTGGATGTGGCATATGAGTGCCTGATGAAAGTATCAATCCAGGGGGGATAGGAAGCCTTCAGCAAGTGTGGGTGGTGGCATGGAAGTTGGTGGAATGGCCTCTGCTGCACCCACTGGATTTGGAAGGAACCCTGATAATTTGGTGAGTGATGGTGGTTCCGCATTTTTGGTGAGTGGGCTACAGTGAACTTGAGAGGAGCTCGAAATGAAAGGCCTTATTCAGTTATGATGCAGTAGTTTTAATTTAGCATCAGTATTTCCACACTCACAAATGTCATAATAAACTGGGACTGTGGTTTTTGGATGGGTCTTTTTTACTAAACATCATGTGAGAATTGATCTAATCGATTGTTACTGTATATGGTGCTTTATGACAATTTTCCCACTTCTAAGAACTTTGTAAGCTGCTATCTTTAAAATTCCAAACATAGTTGTGGGGTGTGCTTTTCTTCAATATAGCAATTATGTTAGAGCCACTCACAAGGACATTTGGTAGCATAATACTCTTTTTCCAGCTTCAAATCCCCCTTCTTAGTAGTTGACATGATAACGAAGAACAACAGACAGAGGCACAATGATCTTTCCCCCATACAGAGTAGTGGTATTTTAACGCATAATTACAAAGACTTCCTACACATCAACTGCGTACCTGTTATCACTTCAAAAATGCTCACCAACTCCCTAAACTGTGTTATCACAGTGATCTTTTACCCAGATTCTAAAAAAATTACAAAAATTGTATTTATACTGAATATTCTTTGTTTTTCTTCTAAATTATGTCTAACAGAAGATTTACTTTTATATCCTTACGTCAATGTTTCTTTAAAAACAACTACTTAGCAAAGTTAGATCAGCAACTATTTCATATTGTAAACAAAAGAATGTGTTGCCAAAATAGAAAGGTTCCTCTTGCTCTAGATCAGCCAGGAGAAGTAATAAAATACATGATCACTTCTTGAGGAACTGAATGAAGTAGAAAAGATAAGAAGTATCAACAGCTCCTTATCTCTAACTTGTTTTTTATTTGCATTTTATTTTAGGACTGTGGGTTCATGTATTCCACTAGTAATTAGAAAAAACATAAAGACCACATCTATGTCAGAGCATGAGTATTACATTTGTCAGATAACAATGGCATTTGAAACAAAAGAAAGAAGAAGCAGATGTTACTTTTGACATCAAAGTGGAAAAGTCCACTAATAGGAGTATACTAATAAAAATCCTTACTTCTGCAAGGGTATTTTACTGCCATTTATTGTGGTTAGCCAGTTGACGTTTTCACAAAAACCTCTCTAAAATACTCCATGCAGAAAGGAGTGTGTGCTCTCTGCAGTCTGATGCTTTCTTCAGCTGAACAATTTTACTTTTTTGGGGTTGTCTGATTGCAATTGGTGCTTTGAATGGCAACATGTTATAGTATATATTCATTCAATTTTATTGATTTTATATACAGTTTTCAGATTTCATATGCTTTGTATTTATGCAACCTACTTTTTAACTAAAGCTTGTATATTTTTACATTTAAAAGTAATCATTTTCTAAATTGAAGATGGTATTTGTTTTCATTCAAATCTTTTTGTCTTTTTATACACTGTGTTATACACAATTTTATTTTGTGCCTTCTCTTTTAAACTTTGATTATAACTTTTTTTTTGCGACACTTATCTTTTTCAAGACTGGAGGATGCAATGTTGATTGCCTCAGTTCACAGTTCTCTTGTTTTTCTCTAACAGATGGTGTTTTCCTCTTTTTGAGTAGCTATAGGATATGTTTGGTTTAATGGCACTGTGGTTAGTGCTAGTCCTTTACAGTTTCTGAGATGTGGGTTTGAAATATAAAGGTACTTTTAACAGTGGAATCAGAAATTCCACTCTTGAGAGTTTCAGTCCTCCTTCAGTCCTCCTTGCTTGCATTTTAAGCATTATTTCCAAAAAATAGCTTTTTGATTTGTTAAACTGAAAATCATAAATATGTTTTTGGTTAAGAAAGGCACAACATCACAGTAGTAAGGATTTCTGGCTCACAAATCCAGTGTTATACAGGTGTATTACTGCAGGTATAAAAGAGCTCCACTTCCATTTCTTTGCAAGTGTGTCAGAGAGATGTGCACCTTTTTTCATGATGGCCATAGGTTTTGGCTTCATCCTCTCCTCTGCTACAGTCTCAAAGAAGTTCAGAATGTGTCCTATTCAATGATCTTGTTGATTTGGTGGACCTTTATAATGTCATGTTACCATCACAGCACAAGACAGTGTAAAAAAATCTCATTGACAATCATAGAGTAATAAAACATTTAAAGGATGTCACTATGCACATTAAAGTATACTACCCACACCATAAGAAAAATTAGTCGACTCTGCCCTTTCTTATATAGTTCTTCTGAGTTATGAGACCAGTCCAACCACTCCTTGAATAGTGACCAGACATAGAGGCTCTTTGGTGTGGCAATTATCCACATGATGTTAAATTGCAGACAATTTTTTCTGCATCAAGAAACAAAGATCCTTACCTATACTCTGTCTCATCCTCCTTATCAAAACACCCCATTAATGCAGAATCACCTGAGAATTTCTGTAAGTGATGTGACCTTGTGTTATATTTATATTCCGAGGTGTACATGGTGAAGATAAATAGAGACAAGTCTATTTCTTGTTGTGTCCATTGTTGCTCATATCCCCATCTACCAATCTACTGGGGAGATAGTCCATTATCCAGGACACTTATATATCCTGGAGCTTACACCCTATTAAGAGATGGCTGGATGGTACTGAAGGCACTGGAGAAATCAAAAAAGATGATCCTTACAGTTGTGGCAGACGGCCGGGGCCCTTGTTCAGCTGAGACGCCTCCACGCTGGGAGCAAGCGTGGCCAGAGCATTACCTCCTCCAGAGCGCTAGATGGCAGCCCTCCTGGGTTGCAGCGGTGTCTAGGATTCTCACCGGGTTCCATGGGAGTTGGAGTTTGGTGCAGCCTGGAAGTGCTGCTGGAAAAAAATCATAAAGCACCTGGGGGTGTTATAAAAGGGGCCAGCAGACACTACTCGGGGAGCCAGAGTTGGGAGGAGAGAGACAAAGCTTGCTGAGGAGGAGTGGAGGAGAATAAGAAAATAGAGATAAGAAAAAAAATGATTGTGTAGAGGTGTATTTGTGCTTAGTGGGACTGTGTTGTGCCTGTGGGAAACGGGGAAGGCGTTTCACACGAGGTGAAGAAAAATAGAAAACATTTGTGTTTTTATAAGTGCCTCCTGCATCTGTTTGTGTCGGGTTGAGTGACTGCTATGCCCTGTACACTTGTCACATAGTTCTGTCAGTTTTTTTCCATATGCAAATAAACCTTATGGTGTAGCTAAATACTTGTTTTCTCCAATCTTTGTCAAATAGGCAAACTGCAGTGGATCATGTGGTGTTTCATAAGAGGATGTATGTAGTCCAAGATGCCTCTTGAAGGTCTTCATGATGTGGGACCTAAGGGCCACTGGTCTGTAGTCATTAGGTGAAGAGGCGCCTGCCTTCATCGGTACTGGAACAATATTGGATGTTTTCCAGTGTCACTTTCTGGAGCCTTAGTGACAGACTGAAAAGGTATTAATATTAAATGTTATAATAAATAGACACAAAAATTATTAGAATAATTCCCATTAGTTACATAAGATTTTGAATTTCCATATTCATTTATGAAATTACATTTTTCCATCAGCATCAGATACTAGGTGGAACTGCTAGCCTGGCACTGATTAATTTTTTATGGTTTCATTATAGGTTTATAGAGTTATGATTTTCATGTGTGTAGAGTACAGTGAAATTCTTTCTTGTATGATGAATCCTTACTCTCTGCTGCCATGGTTAGTGAGTATAGGTTACATTACCTTGAAACTTGTGCCTTCCTTATCTGAAATAATTACATTTACTTATAATGTCAGTTTTCCTTGTCTGAATAATCTCTTAACTCTTTGCTAAAAGTTTGTGGAAACAGTCATGAAATTTTGTGTTTGAATTAGATTTTGCTCAATATGTGAAAGTCTGACCTAACAATGCTTTCATAAGGCCATGGTGATGTTGAAGGTGCTTATTGGTTTCAATCAGAGTTGACATGCAGATAACGAGTGTGCATTTTAAGCTTTTACTGTGTATTAAAATACGTGTTGTTTGGATTTGTTTTGTTTTGTGTGATATTTATGTTTAATGCAAAATAGAGTAGCAAGTATACTGAATGGCAGACAATATCTGAGCACTTGACATGGAAACTTCAATCCATTACAAACAATAAGTTGGCTAAAAAACATATCACTCTCAGTGGAAAACTGTGCCAAGAAAGAAATGAAAAGAAAAGTAGAAAAAAATTAAAAAACACAGCAGTAATTTTTCCATTTCTACTTTGTGAAAAATAATGTGCAGTAAATACCCATTTATTAGGATTACTGTAATTTATGTACAAGTAATATTGTCTTCAGAATTCCTGCTCATAATGGGAAATGATCTTAAACCATGCCACAAACCTACTTCTGGTTCCAGGCGTAGGTGGAAAAATGGCATAATGGTAACTTTATTTCATAACTTATAGCACTTCTAGTCATTTTCTTATTTGTCTGTCTTTCTGTTGTTTTCACAAGTCCATTTTAGCCAGCACAAGTCACAAGTTGGTGAAGCTTATCCTTACAGTGTGCTTTGGAGTAGATGGAATAATAAAACAACCAGAAGACAAAATGTGAATCAAATAACAAGTTTGTAACCGTACATTCAAATTGCTCTTTCGCCAAATCAGAAAACATAACCCTAACTTGTAGTTGAAGTTCAATTCAGATTAGTCTTTATACCAGGGAACCGAAAACAAAATACAGTTGCCAAATTCAATGTCATCATCCAATAACCTGGAACTATCAGAGGCTGACTGCACGATGGCGACATCACGCATTGCACATTATCTTACCAAATTCCTTGATAAGTGAAACTTGGCAACTGCATCACAAAATGGTGGCACCTGTGAATGCCAAGAAGGCATGAAAGGTGGTGAAACATGGACATAATTCGAAACTACGAAACAACACCAAATAAAACAAAATGTTCGAGTGGCATAATATTCAGTCAACTGATTTGAAACTTCATCAAAGATTTAGTTATCACATTTTGTTTATTAAACAAATTTGTAGCCATAAATCAAATTCCTAATTATTAATTCAATTACATGAATGAGCAGACTACATTAAGAATTTGCTTTTAGAGTCCAGTTTAAGTGGTGTAGAAATGGCATTGAGTGATATTCTATTGTTAGCCGTAGAGAGTCTGGGACTAACTGCAGTTAAAATCTATTAAACATAATATTTTTAAAAGAAGCACCTGATGGAGAGATAAAAATACTGTTAAAGTCTGAAGGCTTCAGACCAAGATGGAGAGAAGATCAGGTGCTTTGATAATAAATTGTAGTGTCAGAGAAATATTGAATTATAATGTAATGTAAAATTTCAGAATATATATTTTTAAATACCAAAAGGAATCCCCCAAAACATAAAAATCCCAATAAACAACCCAACAAATATTTATTGCAATCAATAGAATCCTCTCTTTCTTAACTATAGCAAGAAAAATCAAGCAAAATGACACCTTTTATTGGCTAACTAAAAAGATTAAAATATTGCAAGCCTGAAGAAGAGGCCTGAGTTGCCTCGAAAGCTTGCATATTGTAATCTTTTCTTTTTAGTTAGCCAATAAAAGGTGTCATTTTGCTTGACTTTTCTCTACATTCATAATGGCTAACATGGTACAACACCCTACTACTATTAACTATAGCAACAATATGATACCACTTAATTACCCACTAAATGCCAACATAGCAACAAGAAAGTGAAATTACCTAAAGAAATAAAACTATAAATGCAATATGACCTATAATACAACATAATCACAGTCAGTAGTACATTAGGAAAGGAGAAAAGCAACTGCACTAAGTTCCCCATCTTGCTATTAATATTAATAAAAACCCAATAATTCATTAAAATTATCCAAATAACTAAGAACTTGGAAACAAACTGATTTATTGTATAACAGGAATACCAAGGGTGACAGTAATCTTAAAGGTTTTAATTTCAGTCTCAAGATCCACAGAAGCAAAAGAGTTTCATCAGACCATAACCCA
This sequence comes from Erpetoichthys calabaricus, assembly GCF_900747795.2. Taxonomy (NCBI): domain Eukaryota; kingdom Metazoa; phylum Chordata; class Cladistia; order Polypteriformes; family Polypteridae; genus Erpetoichthys; species Erpetoichthys calabaricus. Next base: position 43,311,313 of record NC_041401.2, read on the forward strand.
AAACTTAATCTATTGAACGTTATGCTTTTACATAACTCTTTCAGCACGGCCTAAGCTGTAATCCAGCTGTATCCATTTTACTTGCGGCACAATCAGCCTCTTCATGCACCACAGAAATTACACCACAGTACAGTCCTTGTTTCATGTCCTGCTGCTCTGGTTTTCTGCCTGCATATCAACTGTAGTCCCTTTTCTAAACCCATGCTATCTTTATATTAGTTATGGGAACTGCACCTTTAATAATACATTTTATTTATTCGTAGGCGCCTTTCTAAACACTCAAGGACACCGAACAAAAGATAAAACACACATTATAAACAAAACTAAATATACAAAATTTAAAATCAGACAGAGCAATTGTAATCAAAGAGAAAAAGCAGTCTTAAGGTTAGATCTGAAAAGTGAGAATGATTCAATATTTCTAAGCTCAGATGGTAGTGAGTTCCAGAGCTGGGTAGCAGAGCAACTGAATGCTCTGCTCCCCATGTTCGTAAGATGGATGAAAGGGACAGTCAAGTGGATGGAGGAAGAGGATCTAAGGGCATGGCCGGATTAAGGTGGGTGCTATTGATGCTGCAGCATTAGGCCCATTCCTGAAATAGGCCCAGATGAAAACAGACGAGAATTTTCCGGAAGCTGAACAGTTTTCCTTTGCTATATTAACCTCAAAATAATTCTTAGAATGAAATTTGGAGTTCGATTTTTGGACGCCTAGACACAGCATTACTTATTATGCAGTTACTATTGTTCTTTGCGCTGTGACGTAACTATAACGTTGTTGTGTTTATTGTTAACAGAAGATTTCAAGTTAATGCTATCAATTTTACGTTAAACAGTTTACTTAGTAATTTAGCTGTGTTTTTTGCAATATCTTGGGGATTCTTGCCACTTTATTATTTATTAGCCTTTTCTGCATTAAGTGCACTTTTCAAACAATTGCTATTGAATGTTGATGTTACATAGTTTGATGTTAATCTCGAGTTGTTACATTACGATACTACGTCATTATTATTATTCATGTTCAATAAAGGCTGGCTGGTTGCGCCGCAAGCTATTAAGGCTCCTTGGTTGGCCTGAGTGTGCATGTACGGTGAGTGTCAAATGCACATGCACCAATGGCGAGAAAAAATAGGCCTTTTTTGCGCTGCAGCATCAGGCCCAATTTCATCTTAATCCAGCCCTTTCTAAGGGTACGGGAGGGAATGGCAACATGGAGGAGGTCGGACAGATATGGAGGGGCAAGGTTTTAGATAGCCTTAAAGGTTAACAGAAGAATTTTGAATTGAATGCAGAAATTAACTGGAAGCGAGTGTAGCTGCTGCAAGACAGGAGTGATATGGAGAACAGAGGGAGTTCTAGTAATGATGCGGGCAGATGAATTCTGGACCAGCTGAAGCTTATAAAGTGATTTGTGAGAAAGACCAAAGAAAAGGGAATTGCAATAATCCAGATGAGAAGTAACAAGGCTATGAACAAGGATAGCAGTGGTGTGGAGAGTGAGGGAGGAGCGAATACAATTAATGTTAAGCAGGTGGAAATATGCAGACCGGGAGATGTTATTGATGTGGGACTGAAAAGATAAAGTACTGTCAAGGATGACACCCAGACTCTTATCCTGTGGGGAAGGGGAGATAGAGGAATTATCAATTACAAAGGAAAAATGATCAGTTTTGGATAATGTTGATTTTGTACCAATGAGGAGAACCTCAGTTTTGTCACCGTCTAATTTAAGAAAATTTGAAGAAAATCAGGATTTAATTTCTGCTATGCAATCAATAAGAGAGGAGGGTGGAAAGGAAAAAGTAGGTTTGCTAGTGAGGTAGAGCTGGGTGTCATCAACATAACAGTGGAAGCTAATGTTATATTTACAAAAGATGTTGCCAAGGGGAAGGAGGTAAATAATGAAAGGAAGAGGTCCCAGGACGGAGACATGGGGCACACCTGAGGTAACAAAGGTGGGTTGGGATGTAAAAGTTTTAAGTTGAACAAACTAAGTTACCATGCATTAAGTTAGTTCAGTTCAAACACCTTTCAGTTGCAGGTTGATAACTTCAGTTATGAGGGTGTTTAATATAATGTAAATATTGAGTATACTAGCCAACCCGCGGCGCAACATAATTATGTATAATTATGTATTGATGGGTGAACACTTGCTGAACGACACAGTTGTCCAAATGGGGTGGGTTTGTGGATACCACTGTGAGTGAATGAAAAGATGGACCTCTGGAGAGAGCAACATACAATTGTCTGTGACTGAAAGCGGGATCGTCTGTGACGATGGAGGCCACGCTGGTGAAAGTTACTTCGTCGGTTGGGATAAGTTTCAGCACTTGTTCATTAAGGTGCAGCGAGTCATCGTTGTTGACGCTTAATATAGCTTGCGTACTGAGTTGTTCCGGAGTCACAGTTGAGAAACACTTTTTTAATGTCTTTTAAGCACAGGGAAAAAAATTAACATGTGAAACATCCATAATGTAATAAGCCACCAAGAAAAGTAACATTGCAACAATGCACGCTACGATCCGATCGCTGTAAACAGAAGTGAAAACAAAATCGATGCCGGTGCATTCTTTAACTGCCTTGTAGCGCAATGGTAGTGCTGCTGTTTTGTAGTAAGGAGACTGTGGAAGATTTTGGGTTCTCTTCCCGGTTTCTCCCTGTGTGGATAGCGCTTTGAATACTGAAAACACCGGTATATCAATGTAATGAAGTATTATTATTCTTATGCGTCCAGCGCTCTCTCTCTCTCCCGCGCCTGTATGCGTGTGTGTGTCGCTCGCTCTCTCTTGCTTGCTGCACGTGTTCCTGCAGGCATACCAGTAAGTGAATGAAAAGATGGAACTCTGGAGAGAGCAACATACAACTGTCCATGACTGAAAACTGGTTTTGGCAGATACATGCACATCTTTTTGAAAGTTTGGCCCTCTGCCTTATCAATTGTCATTGCAATGGCAAATCTAACAGGAAATTATCTTTGTGTTAAAGTAAAAGGCAAATTATCCACAACAAACTGTTTTACACGCTGCATACCAACCCGCGGCGTAGTATACGCCGCATAATCACGCCGCTTTTTTAATGTTTTTTAAGCAGAGGGAAAAAATGAACATTTGCAAAATCCGTAACGCCGCTTTCAGTAAGTACAATGCACACGCGTTTAATTTGTCAGCCACTTTTTGCAGCAGTCTTTTCTGGTTTGGGCTGCTTTTGCAGTGTTACCGCTTGTGCATATTAAATCTTGAAATCCTTCGAGTAACTAATTAACAAACACCCACCCAGCTTGTGAGAAAAAAAATGTGCCCGTTCTTTCATCATTTTGTTGCAGCCTATCAAAAGACTTGCTGATCATGTTTTCTAGACTCAATATACAGTGGAACTTCGGTTCACAACCATAATTTGTTCCAAACCTCTGGTCGTAAACGATTTGGTCGTGAACCGAAGCAATTTCCCCCATAGGATTGCATGTAAATACAATTAATCCATCCAGACCATACGAACTGTATGTAAATATATTTTTTAAAGATTTTTAAGCACAAATATAGTAATTATTACACCATAGAATGCATAGTGTAATAGTAAAAACATTGAATAACACTGACATAAACACCCAGGCTCCCTGCTCAGCTGCATGGCATGTGCAGTGCATGCACAGGCTCTCTCTTTCAGCAGCATGCGAGCCCCCTCCCCCTCTCTCAGCAGCACGCGAGCCTCCCCAGCCCCCCCTCTCCCTCTCAGCAGCACACGAGCCTCCCCAGCCCCCCCCTCTCAGCAGCACACGAGCATCCCCAGCCCCCCCTCTCCCTCTCAGCAGCACGCGAGCCTCCCCAGTCCCCCCCCTCTCTCTCTCAGCAGCACGCGAGGCCCCTCCCCCTCTCTCTGCAGCACCCGAGCCTCCCCAGCCATCCCCCCCCCTCTCTCTCTCTCTCTCTCTCAGCAGCACGCGAGCCCCCTCCCCCTCTGTCTCTCTGCTTCGGGAGAGGGCATTTCTCCCCTGTGTAGTGTGTGAGCGAGTGAGAAGAGAGAGAGAGAGAGCAAGCCAGTACGTTACAGTGAGCGAGAGCAGGTTCGAAGGCAATGTGTTCCTGTGGTATAGCGGATCCATAGCTCCCCTTCAAAAGGACATTTTTAATCAGGCGACTGACAGTAGTGGAGTCAGGCACAGAGAAGGTCAGCTGCAGTGAGCGTCTCGACTGTTGCAGGGCCTGAAGCAGGTGAGACGCTAATGAAAAAGAGGCACAGGGCTTATTGGTTTTTAAAGACTGCTTCCTTCATTGTGTTTTAACTTCAGTTTTAAAGGATTGAGCGGCTTTCTCTTGCGCTGCCTGTGTGTGCCTCTGTCTCTCTCTGGAGTTGCCTCTCTGTGTCTGTGTGTGTGCGCGGCTCTCTCTATCGCGCTGCCTGTGTGTGCCTCTGTCTCTCTCTGGCGCTGCCTCTGTGTGAACCAAGGTTCCACTGAGGTTGACTAATGAAAAGTCAACGTGGCTCAGAGCTGCAAGTGTACTGTGGCACAGACAAACAGAAATGACGGCATGTTTTCCTTGGCGTTGCATCCGAGTTGGTGGGCGTGGCTCTGTGATTCTTTCGTCGTATCCAATGGTCTAAGAGTTGGTGGGCGTGGCTCCTTCCTGCGTGTGCCATTGGCGTCTTACTTGTCGGCGGTTTAGTGAATCCACGCCCCTTCCGGCGTGCTTTCCATGGTCGGCTACTTGTCGTCTGGCTTAGTGAATTATATATATAGATACTGTATTTGTTCATACCATCATTACTTTGCCTTCCATTTATTTCCAAATAAGATGACTTTTTAAAAATTCTTTTCCATTTCCATTAATGTTTGAATTTTACTTACCTCAAGCAACAGAAAACATGAGCTGGTGTACGAGTGGCTTGCATGTGTACACCTCCGCTGGAAATTTGACTAATGTGTAGTCTGGGTCTTAGTGGCTATCAGATTAGTAAAAAAAGGAAAATATACAAAATATACAAATTTAAGTAATCTCTCTCAAGGTGGAGAGGTGCTTCTGAGGATAGGCATCTGTGCTGGCAGAAAGTGATTCCAGTCCCTTGGGCCCTTGAGCAAAATCCTTAATCTGAGTATGACGTTAATCTGCATCCAGCCTTGCAAGCAGGTCCTCCAACTTGCAGGGAAGAGAAGGGGTTGGTGGCAGGCTTGGCACTTCAGCCGCTGTAAAAAACCTCACATTGTTCCATTCCATTCAAACTAGTGTGGTGCTGAGCCACTGCACTTGGGTGCTAATTGTGGATCCTGAGGTGGTTCGCTGTTTGATGGAGGAGGCAACATGCTGTATCAGTGTGTGCTCCTCTATCTCAAGGTAAAATTGACACAGTAATATAATCTGTAGCTGGTATAGTGTGCTTTATTTGAAATATTTCAGCAAAAATCAAACTGTTTTGACAAATTTATGTGAAGAATAAGTGTGCCAAATTTAAATAAAATCAATCCATTTGAAGATGAGTCATTTCATGCATACTGACAGACAATTTCAGATAAGCTTGCGAATGCACTTAAAAAACGACATTGGGTTTGGATTCAGCAGTCCCAAAAGACATAACTTCCATCCATCCATCTTCCAATCCACTGAATCCAAACACAGGGTCACGGGGGTCTGCTGGAGCCAATCCCAGCCAACACAGGGCACAAGGCAGGAACCAATCCCAGGCAGGGTGCCAACCCACCGCAGGACACACACACAAACACCAAGCACACACTAGGGCCAATTTAAAATCGCCAATCCACCTAACCAGCATATCTTTGGACTTTGGGAGGAAACCGGAGCGCCCGGAGGAAACCCACACAGACATAAGTTTAATTATAATAATCAGTTTTTATGATTAGATAGTTAAGATCATTAATCACAACATACAGAAAAGGATACAATGCAGGAAACAATCCTTGGCAAAATTCATACACCCACTCCTAACTAATTTATATTTTCCAATCAATTTAACAGCAATTCCTCGAGATACCCCAAAGTCCAAAGGGGTAAATATCTGCAGAAAACACCACGAGCCACTAATCAGACAGGGTAAAGGTGCTGTGAGGAATTTCAGTCACCATTGTGCTACATTATTTGGAAACATTTGGTGAATGATATATAAATTGGTGTCTCTATACTGGACCAGTGTGAGTGTTGCCCATGATTGTCTGGCACGACATCTAAGGCTGCTTTTTGCGTTGGATCTGGTGCTGATAAGACAGGCTGCTAGTCCTAAGCTGATATGATTAAGCTCTGTGTTTCTGGTTTGGATCTGGAGCTATGCTATTGTGCTTTGCATGCTTCTTTTTCAAAATTCTGACTCTTTGGATCTCTAAAGAATTATTCATTGTGAAGCCTAGTGAGGAATTGGTGTGCATTACAGGACAAGATCAGGGTCTAATGAGCAACCCTGGTACTGACAGTAGTGGCTGTGGCAGAGCAGGAAGTAAAGCACAACCAGTTCAACAGTTACTCCTATCATAGGAGTAGCCATGTTTGATTTCAAGTTTGAAATCCAAAAATATATTTTACAACAGTTCCAACTGATTGATCACAGATCAACTTCAGGCTATGCCACTGACTATCACATTTAATGAGAAGGCTCTTGAAATGCTTACTCCAGAGGAAAAGATACAGGAGAACAGCAGCAGGGAATGAAAGCTAACTTACTGTAGTTGTTGTGCTCTAGATTGCTAGATGGTAGATAGGAGGTCTTGTGTAATATATATTGACCATTGCTGGATAATGGAGAGGACAAGCTCAGTAAGCTTGAAGCCAGGAAGTGATTTATAATTCTTTGCATTTATATAGTTGGGACAAGAGCTTGGCTGGTGCAAGCTAGAAAGGCCACAGGATTAGTGAGAAAGGCACAGGAAATGAGAACAGGAGTGTCTGCAGTATTACATTTACTCAGGGGATTTTCCATGGCTTATGAAGGCCCTGAGAAGCATTACGGATTTTTCTTTTTCATGTGAATTTATTTACACTTTCGACTACTCCTTACCTGTCTGCTTTAAATTCAGTAAAGATGCTCTCTTTTGTGTGACTTAGCTGCCTTGGCATATATTTTTGCTTCAAGGACAGCTCTGGAGTGCCCCATAGCATGTGGTGGCTAGATGAGTTACATAGTTTATGCTTTTTCAGTGTTGGTCGTTATTTGGCAATTTGAGTTCTGAACTTTCATCTCCTATGTAGAGATCATTTTTGGCTCTCTTTAGCTTCCATCTGGTTGAGAATATTTAGCATTATTTGCATTTCTTATTTTTATCCATGTTATTGAACTTGTCTTCACCAAGTTGAGTGCAGCCCTGAAATTTTAGGACAAGAACTCTTTTTGGTGTAAATTATTTTGTTGATAATGTTTCCCCCTGACTTCTTCTTTGGGGTGGAGGCATCAGTGCAGCAGTGAACCATGACTCAATCATAACCAATGGCAAAGTAAACCAAGGGCATCCATCCATTGTTCGAAAAGGTCAATCCATTTTTAAACCTCTTAATCTGTTTGTCTGGCAGAATTTGGTGCAAGGCAGGAACCAGCCCTGGACAAAATGCCACGCCATCACAGGATACAATCAGTCACACGTTCTCAAACCAGATTAGACCAATTTTAGAGTTGCAGAGGCTGCAGACCATCCCAGCAACATCAAACCTAAAGAAGGGACAGACCCACGGATAGGATGCCAGATCACCACAGGATCATTTAAAGACAGAAGACCAGTTTGCAGTTGAAAATCAACCTAACTTGTGCATCTTCAGGATGTGGGAGAAAATAGGAGTGTCTGCAGGCAGTTCATATTGACACAGCCAAGATGTGCAAAATTCATGTTGTCACACATGTGCGATTGGGAGACAGCTGAAGGGCCTAAATGATAGCAATTTCACACCAGACCAGGGGGCGGCGGGGTGGGATGACTGTCTCTCTCAATCTCTTGCAGACTGTCCATGGGAAATCCCACAGGGTACCAGCGCCACTGGTGACATCACTTCTGACCCCAACAACATCAATTCAGTTTCCAGCAGTAATGACGATGTCACTTCCAGTCCCCCAGCCCCCATCCAACCCCCCCATGATAATGACATCACATCTGGTCCTGACAACATCACTTCTGGTTCCGCCCAGATGACATCATTTCCTTGACTGGCCTTTAAAGTCGCCATCTCGTCTCAATAACTTCAGTTCTGTTTTGGACTTGCATCTGTGAACATCACTGTTCAATCTAAACCTCATTTTTGCAGCCCTTGAACAATATACGGGTGGCTGCCCCAAACCTTCATGATGTCTAAGACTCATTCTTATGACAATGTATATGGTAACTGAACTGAGGAACAAACTAAGGTCTTTGAATCTATGGCATAGCTACAATAACCCTTTCTATCTATTGAAACACGTGGACCCCCCATGTTGAATGAATTTCTCAGTGTTTGTCATTCTTGCAATCTGTATCTCAAACTTGATGCTCAAAAGATGGTGCTGCACTTCTTCATCTTCTTCTTCCTATTATGGTGTTGTTTGTCAAGTCATCAACCACTGCAATTTGCTTGCCACTTAGCAGATATCTCTGGCCTTCTTTTTTCACTTCATTTGCCAATCACTTTGCCATAATAAACCCATAAGCACAGGGCAGTTTCCAAGGTTTCCACAACCTCAAATTTTCTGAATTTCAAGAATGTATGAACTCATAAGCTTAACAAAGGTAAGTCCAGGCACATGCATTTTTCATTATTTGCCATTTCTGCATTCTATATACTGCACTTGACACTCATCAGATGCCTGCCTTTATTTTCTTCCTCCTCCTATTATAGTGTTCCTTATAATATCGTTGCCCTGTGAGATTTGCTTGAGGCTCAGTAGATGTCGCTGGTCTTCTTTTTCTTTACACCATGCCACTTAGTTTGCCAATTACTTTGCCATAATAAACTCATCAGAACAGCTCATTTTGTCAAAGCTGCTGCTACCTCAAATTATTTTAATTTCCAGCAAGTATCAGGTGATAAGTATAACATGCAGACCTCCGATGGCATGCATTTCTCCATCCTTGTCATTCTTGCATTCTGTTCCCCACACTTGACATTCAGCCGATGCCAACTCCTTTTCTTCCTATTATGGTGTTCTTTGTAATGTCACCGGCCTCTGCGATTTTCTTGACGCTCAGCAGATGTTTCTGGTCTTTGTTTTTTTTCCGCCATATCACATTTTTTGCCAATCACTTTGCCATAACTAACCTATGAGCACAGAAGCCACTACCTCAGATATTTTGCATTTCCAGAATGTATTAGGTCATAAGCTTTCAATCGAGACCAAGATCAATATTCTAGCCCTAGTAATCTGAGATTATCCAAGATCAATATTGTAGCCCTAGCAATTTATGAGTAATCATGTGACAGACATTAACATTTAATAGTTATAGATAGTTATTATGGGCGGCACGGTGGCGCAGTGGGTAGCGCTGCTGCCTCGCAGTTGGGGGACCTGGGGACCCGGGTTCGCTTCCTGGGCCCTCCCTGCGTGGAGTTTGCATGTTCTCCCTGTGTCTGCGTGGGTTTCCTCCCACAGTCCAAAGACATGCAGGTTAGGTGGACTGGCGATTCTAAATTGGCCCTAGTGTATGCTGGGTGTGTTTGTGTGTGTCCTGTGGTGGGTTGGCACCCTGCCCGGGATTAGTTCCTGCCCTGTGTTGGCTTGGATTGGCTCCAGCAAACCCCCGTGACTCTGTGTTTGGATTCAGTGGGTTGGAAAATGGATGGATAGTTATTATTAATATTAATCCATTCACACAATTTCTGAACCCATTTAGTAAATACAGGATTTAAGATAGTAGAGAATACCCAACATTAATAAATGCAAGGTTAGACTTATTTTCCGACAGGATACCAGTTAAATGCACAAACCCATATGCTAATTAATCTAGCATACACATTTTTGTTTTGTTAGGAAACTGGAATAGCTGGAAAAAATTGAGACAAAGGATGAAAATGCAACCTTCTCAGGGACAGTGATCAGGCCAGGGATGAAACCCGGTCTCTGTGGCCGTGAGTCAGCATTGCTAACCAAGACGTCAATATGCTGCCCATTATCATTCACTCTTCCATCATTTTGACCTGCTTAGTCCACCACAGTAGTGAGGGGCTTATTATTGTTTTTACATTGTTAGTGAGTGACTAATTGTTTTTACATATATTCACAACACAGACAGGATAGAAGTGCGCTATCCCCATGGCCCCAAGGTTTCTTGTAGACTCATAGTGATTGACATCTATAGGGTTATATCAGATTAACACTCAGGGAAATAATTGAGTGAAATACATCTGGCGTGAGCTTCAGCTTCATAAAGTATGCAACAATATGATTAGGCTTTATAAACTTTACCTCTGTATGAAGCCTCTAGGGTAAAAGGAAAGGTCCAAGGTCACCAATCCAGTCAATACATTTCCTTTGTTAAGAAAAGATCCTTTGAAAAACGAAGTTTCAACACATCCTGTCTCATTGGAAACATTTTTTTATGCTCTGTTTTTAAAAATGTGTATTTCAAAGTCAATGAAAACTTTTATTTAGAGTACAGTTGGATACATTCAGTGATTTTTATGCTTTGTTTGCAGTTGTCCGGTGTGTTCATATCCTTGCCACTATTAGCCATATTTAAAATGTCTCCAAATGAATGCAATTACTGTTTAGTATGCAAGTTTTTAAAGGAAATGTAAATCATAATTATGGATGATAAGCCATATTAAGTCTAGAAGAGATGTTTTTCTTTTCACAGCATTGATTTGCTGTGATTGATTTACAATTGTTTTCTTGTCCTTTGCACATTAAAGTTATATCATTTTTTTTTAGACAGGAGCTAATTTGAAGTGTTTTCCACTTGTGACCTCTGCACTTTAATGACCATTAATGTCTGTCTCTGTGTCTAAATGATAAGAAATGCATTAGAAAATTACAGGAGGTTAAGAGGCTAAAATACTTGGAGAAAACAACCCGTAATTTTTTTTTTTTTTTGCAGGAAGCAGACAGCTACAGAAGAAGCAATGAATTGGAACTGAGGAAGGGTAGGGTCACGACTGAGGGACTTGTTTCACATATGCTAACTACTAGAATGACTTCCTGGGGCAGAGACTGGAATGCACTTTGGGACGCCTTCTTTCTTCTATTTTTAAGAAAAGATTAGACAAGTCTTGTGGGGAGCAGAGATCTAGGCAAGCTGTACTGTGTTAGCCCTGTGCTTTATCTCTGCAACTCATAACAGGGATCTCAGCAGTATCCAAGCAATTTATTTTCTACCCAAGTTCAATAAAGCTAGGGTGCAAGGCACGCACTAATCAAAAGAACAGCCATACTGGTGAGCAAAACCTAAGCTTAAAATGTAACTTACAATATTTGCTGTTTAACTTCTTCGCAAATGTTTTTTAAGTAAAGTATTTGTATATATATTTGGAACATATACAGTAATTAGGTTAGGTTAGGTAGAATGCCTAGAGGGCGCTGGATGGTCTCATGGCCTGGAACCCCTGCAGATTTTATTTTTTTCTCCAGCGGTCTGGAGTTTTTTTTGTTTTTTCTGTCCTCCTTGGCCATAGGACCTTACTTTTATTCTATGTTAATTAGTGTTCCCTTATTTTAATTCTTATTTATTTTGTCTTTTTTCTCTTTCTTCATCATGTAAAGCACTTTGAGCTACAACATTTGTATGAAAATGTGCTATATAAATAAATATTGTTGTTGTTTTTGTTGTAATTGAGCAGATTATTAGGAACACTTGTACACCTGGTAATCCATACAATTATCTAACCAGCCAATCATGTGGCAGTGGCGAAATGAATTGAATCATTCAGATACATTTCAGGAGGTTCAGTTAATGTTCACATCAAACACCAGAATGGGGAAATTCTCAGGGAATTCAGCCATGTCATGATCATTGGTGTCAGGTGAAGCTGGTCTGAATATTTCTGTAGCTCTGATCTTCAGGGATTTTCATGCACAACAGTCTCTAGACTTTACATAGAATGGTGCAAAAAACACCCAGTGAGTGGCAGATCTGTGGATAGAAATGCCTTGTTGATAAGAGAGGTCAGAGGAAAATGGCCAGATTGGTTTGAGCTAACAGAAAGGCTATGATAACACAGATAACCCCTCTGTACGACTATAGAGAGGAGAGGGAGGTTAGGAGGCTGCGCTGATACAGCGCATTGCTGCACCCACCACATGACAAACCACCTACTATCTCCGATTAGGACTCAAGTGCAACCCAAGTGTGCAATGGGTGACACATCAGCACTACACTAATTCAGATGGGATGGAACAGTGTGAGGTTCTTTTTTTATGGTGGCTGTGGTGAGCAGAAAAGCATCTCAGAATGCAGAATACATTGAACCTTGAGGTCATTGAGCTACAAGAGCAGAAGGACACATTGGGTTCTAACTCCTGTCAGTCAAGAACAGAAAGCTTAAGCTGCAGTGTGCAGAAGCTTACCAAAACTAGACAGCAAAAGACTGAAAAAATGTGGCCTGGTCTGATGAATCTCAAAAAACAGATGCTAGAATCAGAATTCGGTACCAGCAGCATGAATCCAGGTGCCCAACCTGCCTTATGTTAACAGTCCAGGCTGGTGCAATGGTGTGGGGAATGCTTTGTTGGCACACTTTGTGCCCATTAATCAATCATTGGTTGAATGCCATAACTTATCTGAGTATTGCTGTTGACCAAGTGCATTCCTTCATGGCCATACTTTACTCATCTTCTTATGGCTACTTCTAGCATGATAATGCACCAAGTCACAAATGTATGGCAAGCCAAATTAACATTTAGAGATATCTCAATGAGTTCAGTGTTCTTCAGTGTCTTTCCCAGTCATCAGATCTAAATCCAGTAGAACACCTTTGGGATTTGGTAGAACGGGAGATCCGTAGCATGACAAATCTGCAAATACTGAATGATACAGCCATATCAGAATGAAGTAGAATCTCAAAGATATGTTTCCAACATCTTGCGGAACCCATGCCATGAGGAATTGAGGCTGTATAGAGAGCAAAAGGAAGCTTAACCAACTACAGTATGTGGTTTGTGTGCCTAATAATTAATGCAGCCTAACATTTACATGTGCAGGTCACTAGAGTGTCTGTTCTCTGTGGCAGGGGGCTAAATTGCTGTACATCAGAACTGAAAAGAAACAAATGAACTTGTGATGTCTGCCATTTATGTACACTCTGTGTGACTAAAGTAAGTTTTGGGGTAGGTTTGTGGGCTGGAGCCATTCTGGACAATGACTCAAGAGTCATTTAGATAGATAGATAGATAGATAGATAGATAGATAGATAGATAGATAGATAGATAGATAGATAGATAGATAGATAGATAGATAGATAGATAGATAGATAGATAGATAGATAGATAGATATCTTATCTTATGTTATCCTTTAGTGCAACCTGTCAGTCTAAACATGGAGCTGAGACGTGATTGTAACTTTTGTTATTATTATTAGTTCAGCAGATTCATTTATCAGTATCATCTTTCTCAAACAAATCACTATGCCTACAGAATGTTTTAATGATTAGAAAATACACATTTAACAAGTAATGTGAAGCATCAAGGTAAATTGATCAAATGTGCATTTCATCTGTTTATTTTCAAAATTTCAAACCTGCTTAATCCATTTCAGTGCCACTGTGTAGATGTGATGTGTAACAAGAAAATGAGATTGTCCAGGTAATCATATTTATGTACAGTACCTATTAAAAGTATTCACCCCCTTAGACATTTTCCCAATTGAAACCCCTAGACTACAGACAGGTGATCTCCATTGAACTAATTATGTGATCTCTAAAACCAGTTGTCTGCACCAGTGATGGTTTCAATGTGTCATGTTAAAGGATGTGGAAACTTATGCAATCAGTCTTTTTCTGTTGATCTGTACCAAGAAAGAAAAAAATGGCATCCACTGTGATTCAATGTTGTGTAATAATAAAACGTGAAAACTTCCAAGAGGTGAATACTTTTTATAGACGCTATATGTAATATTTCAGGACTATCTTGTTATATAATGACATCATTTAAGTGCTTAGTGCTGCTGCCTTAAACCTCCAAAAACATACATTCAAGTCAAAGCCATGGAATTGCTGCCGTCCTTATGGTTAGCCATGTATTGTTGGTGGTAGTTTAATTGTTCTACCGCCATGGGTTTTCTCCTGGTACTATGGCTTCTTTCCACAAATGTACAAAATGGGTGCACAGAAGAATCAAAACTGGCCCCAAGTAGCTGAAGTGTACATGTGTGCACACTGTGATGGGCTTGTCCACCTGTTCAGGTTTCCTTCTGGCTTACCCCATTGCTCCTGGGACAGTCCATAGACCACCCTCGAAGAAAAACTATTATTGGAGTATAAGCATGCTTGTAAGATGAGTGATTAAATGATTACACACGTTAAACTGATCTTGAAATTCAACTCTCAAGTTGAAAGAATCACAATTCCATGTTGAACTGCTTGGAGGCACCAAGAACACCTATGATCCATTGAACGCAGACGCATAAATCAGTTGCATTTAATTTGACCCTAACTTAGCTTAATATTTCCTTGCCTCTACACTGTAGTATCTACAGTATATGAAGTTTCCTTTTTCTGTCACACAACAATGTAACAAAAAAGGAGCAGACTGCCGTCATATCTAGGGTTCTTCCTTCATCACTTTTGGTTAGAAATATGTTTAAACCAAATTTTTGCTGCTTTACTCTTTCATCAGCTAACAATGACCTCACATACATAAAGCCACAAACACTCTCCAGTCAGAAGTCGTTGCCAATATACTTTAAACATGTGCTCCATGATTCACAAAACTTCACAAAAACCTATGAAAGTCGATACTGTGTGTTGAGAAGATAAATCAATGGATCAGATTTACAGATCTCGAAGTCTTAATAACAGACTGTGCCCTTTTTAGTTTTTATCCTGAACAGCTGCTGCAATGATCATTTATTTATCTATTTGAGCAAAATGTTTAATCTCATTAACTCTCTTTTTAATGCTGGCCTGCAGCAATGACAGCTGTTTCATGTGGTAGGTTTCTTAGCTAGTGTTGAACATAAAATACATTATTTGCAAAATAATACTCTGTTGGGTTGAAAGAATTCATTTTAACTCTTATAGATAACGTATGAATGAATGAATGATTCAAAATGAATTGTTCATAAATATATTTCTGTTTAATTAGCGAGGGTGGGCTTTACAATACACAATACAATACAATTTATTTTTGTATAGCCCAGAATCACACAAGAAGTGCCGCAATGGGCTTTAACAGTCCCCACCTTTTGACAGCCCCCCAGACTTGTCTTTAAGAAGACAAGGAACAACTCCTAGTAGGGAAAGAAAATGGAAGAAACCTTGGGAAAGGCAGTTCAAAGAGAGATCCCTTTCCAGGTAGGTTGGGTGTGCAGTGGGTATCAAAGAGAAGGGGGTGAATGCAATACAATACACAGAACAAAACACAAGTAATCCTCAATACAGTATAACAGTAAAATAAAAATGCAGAATTTAACAGTAGATGATATCACATAATATGATTTGGATTTGTTTAGAGTCCTGGAGACCTCAGCCATCAAGCTGCCTAAACCAGTTCCATTCCACAGCTGGGATAGCGCTGGGCCAGCCAGTC
The DNA here is from genome assembly GCF_900747795.2 of Erpetoichthys calabaricus. Taxonomy (NCBI): domain Eukaryota; kingdom Metazoa; phylum Chordata; class Cladistia; order Polypteriformes; family Polypteridae; genus Erpetoichthys; species Erpetoichthys calabaricus. The sequence continues at coordinate 43,326,947 of NC_041401.2, forward strand.
CGATAAAAGAACCCCTCTACCCTGTGACTCTAAACTGAATCAAACTAGTTCAATAAAGGAGAGCTGTATATATTTGATGAATGTCTTAACTTACCCTGAAATGAGGTGGGAAGATGATTTTGTACGAGAGTGCTCCATGTTATATTGTTTTTTTCTGTTCACCAGGGGTAAGGTTTCTCCCCTGATAATTTCCATTTGAAAGTACATGTGTCAAGTTGCAGGGTCATGAGTGCTACAGTATAGTCCATCTTGGAGGTTTTCACATTTGAAAGGGAGCACAAGTTGTCTGACTGATGCCTTTCTGACAGTTTCTTGGTCTTTGAAATGTTTTTCAAATATCATTTCCAGGGTTTTGAAGACCAAAGATCTATTGATTAAATTTTTTTTTGCAACATGTTTCTAAAAATGTTAAAAATGAAATATGTTCTGCAGAGTTCTGTATTGTTTTCTTTTGATTGTTGCTATGCCATTTCTTGGAAAAACAATGGGATGTGCAATATGTGATGTCACTGACGTGACTGTGTAAAGGTCAGCTGACAGGGGCTCTTGTTTTAAATACTGTTTGCTTCTGTTGGGGAATTTTATACCCTAAGGTACTCATTGGGTCCATTTGTTTTTGAAATATAATTTGGTTTATGATTTGGGCTGTTATATCGCCGCCATACTGAAAGCACTAATGTTGATTCTCGTTGCCAGAGCTGTCCCAGAGAGGATGTGTATGATGTGATGGGATAAAAGGTCATCCGGGATTACGCTTCCCCATCCGACTACACAGATTCCAAAAACCCCTCAAACTTTTTAAAAAAATTTTCTTTGTTTTGCTTGTCTGGTTTTTGAACTCTTTCTGACTTCAATTTTGTTTCACGATTCTTGGCTTAGGTGTATGATAGTTGCTCTCTTGGGTCTGACCTTTGCTGCAGATTTTGTTATGTCCTTGTCTAGCCTGAAGACTCATGCTTGCTGGGCAAATCATCAGCATTGTGCAATTCTTTATCATTTGAGATTTTCGATTTTTACAAAGAAAAGAAAACCTGTTAGTATTTTATGTTCTTAAAATCTTTTTTTTTGTCCTCTGTTCGGCTCTGGTTATATATCTCCTATTTGCTATGAAATCCCACACTGTTTCCAGACTTGGATTCTTGGCTCACATTCTGAGCTTTGCTTATTCATTTCACAATTTCACGGTTACAACCTGTAGCTTGTTATTTTGATAGTGCGACTTCTTCTGATTCACTTTATGTTTAAAACTGCTACTACAAGCACTAGCTGTGAGATCTGGGAGCATTATAGTAAATTAGTGAGAGTGTAAATGACTACATAGATGTGTGTAAGCAGGTTATCAGTGTTATAAGACGCCTCATCATCCTCAACACTACAATTCTCAGGTCTGTTAAATGTGTTAGGAAGCTGAATTAACTACTGTATGTGGTGGTAGTAGATTCACAGTGTTGGGATTCAAGAAAAAAATGTCATATTTTCTGTTGTTGTAATAAATTCACAGCATAGGGATTCCAAAAAAAAAAAAAAGTAATATTTTGTGTTGTTTAATTGTTGATGGTTTTACCATTCATAGAAGTGGCATCACATGGTCTCCACCATTTTGTTAAGCTGCTTGCTATGAAGCTATGTGTCCACAGTGTAATATGATATTGTTGTGACCATCTTGTTTAATTTCATCCTGCATGCTTGAAGGCATCTGAAGTTTGTTTTAAAAAAAGAAAGACTTTGTGAAATAAAATATATTTTAAAATAAAAATAATTTGTTTCAGGCTCTAACTGTTTGTTTTTGCAACAATCTTTTTATTTGTTTTGGCTCTGAAACTTGTTTATTGATCTCTGACGCTAGTGTTTTGACCCTTACTACTTCTGACTATTACTTGAGATGCCATCTGCTGCCCTAATTTTCAATTCCCTTTCGATCTGTTCTGTGGAAAGACTGAGATGGACACACAGTTTAGTTTTGTTTTGTCCTAGATTCTCACTCATTGGCTTTGATTAGTACGCAACTGACATTTTCTAGTATAAATAGATTTTTTATGGGAGGTAATGAGGTGGCTACCACACTTACTGCCTGTCAGGTCATCTTCCAGCAGATGAATAGGAAGTGTAAAAATTTCAAGCAGTCATAGGCATATAAACAAAAGCTCCTGTTTTGCACAGCTGTACCAATTTCTAGTATTGTTACTTGTTTTATTTTACAATTGTGATAACTACTTGTCTCTTGTCATTATAGAATGATGTAAAACCTTGGCTATTGCTCAGTTTCATCTCAAGCACTGAGGACAAACGGAGCGTCAAAGCCTTGTATAGTAAATAGCTGACCCTTCCCAGGACTTTCAGTTTTTAACTGTAGCTGAGGCGATACTTTTCGATTATAATAAGGCATTCTGCAAAAAGTCAGCCTTTCTTTCAAAATAGAGTCTTAGGGTCAGCAAAAGACTATCTAATCTTCTCTCAGACCAAAGCTTTGACCTTCCAACTATAATAGGACATGTATCGTGCTTGAGAATTATTGCGCGTAAAGTAACCTGGAGATGGAAAGGAAGCAAATAGATGTGTGTGAGTAGCAAAGGGTTAAACAATCAAAACCAAGTAACTAATGATTAGAGCGAAAATTAAAGTAAAGATAAAAGCCCAAACCAATATATAGTCAACATATAAATTCTACCAGTAGTTCCTACCTGTATAAGAAACTTACTACCACTAAAGACTACAAATCCAAAATATCCAAGGGGAGATAAAGTGATCCACAACCATCACCAATTTATAACGTCATGTCTTATAGCTTGAACTAAGCAGCTTCTGATTGGCCCTGACAGTCAATTGCACACATGTGGCTCTCATACCCTTTAATGAGCCAGGTCAGTGAAGCAGCTTCTGGGCTACCAGCCCTAAAATGACAGCATAGCTTTTCACCCATAAATGACTAACATACCCACTTTTCATCTCCTGGGACTTTGTGCTGAGCTCAATAAACATTGAGAGCCAATATTCTGCAGTTTCAGACTGTCTCCAAAATCCATGAGTCTGCTGAGTAACCTGCACTCTGGAATCTTGGTGTATGAATCAATTTGCATTTTCTGTTCTGTCATTTTATGGCTTTGTCTTTATCCTATGCCACATACTGTACTGTATGTTCTCATAATCAGCAGCTGATTGACTTAAGCCCATGATCTCAGCCATAAAAGTGCAAACACATTAGTACTAAGTGGATTATGTTGAAGGAATTACTACAAGAAAGCTGGACTCCCCAGCCTGTTTATTATGTTGTCATTTATAAAGTGAGGTCAACCAGATGCCTTCCTCTGCTATGGGTAAGAAGAAGTTGTGACCTTAACATTTGAGTATGAATAAATGCTATAGCTCCTCTAACATTCCCTGTAATTCTGTGTGTACTAAGGTTTTGCAGAATTATGGTATTTATTTAGATTTTAGGTTTCTTACATTTTGCTGCTAATTCAGGAAATATTCAGATTTTTTCACATTTTGTCATATTCCAGCCTTGTGCTAAAATCATTTAAATTGTGACTGCTACTGACCCTCTTAAACAGTTTTTCAATGGAAAAGAAACACACTCTTTCAGCACCTCTTTGCAGGAGCAGCTGCGACTTGCTCCTTGTGTGGGGCTATGAACATTCAAAAGATCGAGCCATGGCTATCCTGAGGTCTCTCACTCTCCATTCTCTCTTCCTCCAGACTCCCTCCACTCCGGCCACTGGAACCCCTTGAAGAAGAAGACTTTGTGTTCTTTTGAGCAGGAGTCGGGGCTGATGCATCACGTTTGAGAGCTGTTTCTTGTGAGGCCGGATCGCCTCTGTAAAAGACTTGTGTTTGTATCTGGCAGAACATCAATAAAATTTCTACTCCTTGGAAAACGTGCTGAACTCTCCTGGGCAACTTTTTGACCCAAGCTTGACAAAATTAATTTTCCCCTCATCACGCATCACTCAATACCCTAGAATGACAAAGTGGGAACAGGATTTTAGGAATTTCTCCAAATTTATAATGAGAAATCAAGCAAAAATGACACCTTTTATTGGCTCACTAAAAAGATTACAATATGCAAGCTTTCAAAACTTGCCTAAGGAAGGGGCCTGAGCTGCCTTGAAAACTTGCTGTCACACACATGCACTTAGGAGGCAGCCAGCAAACCTTGAGGTGAGTGAAAGATCACGAGACAAAGGGGTAATATCGGGTATTAACACCCCTCTCCTTTTTTTACTGTACTTAACGAAGAAAAACAATAAACAAACTCACTCATCGATAGCCCTGGATTCCCAAAATGGCTCCTCTTCCGTTTCATTATTTCCGCCTCTGACTCCCAAGGATGACGTCACTTCTGGGCGCTCCTTGACATCACCTCCAGCCCTATTGGATGACGTCACTTCCGCCTACACCACTTCCGGTCGCTTGATGCAAGTCACGTCTGGTTGCACAATCATGACGTCATTTCCACCACGACTTCCTTCTATAAATACTCACCTTCAACTGTCATGTATCATCAACTGTTATGGTTTTGATCACTATTTGCTATGGCATTTTTTTTTTTAAGATCGCCGGACATTATATGGGGACAATTCCCCAACTCTTATTTTTGTCTACTATCCTACAGCACAGCAGTTCTCAAACAAAAAAGGGGGCACGAAGATGTGAAAAAAAGAAAACAAGAATCGAAAATATGAAAAATACATCTATTGAAACCAAAACAAATTAACAAACTACATTCTGATACTAGAAAAATAAATATAGAGTTAGATAAATGTCGATAAAAGTTAAGTAGGTATAATAAAATATGCATCTATGATATATCATTAATTAAAAAAGAACAAATTGGCATTATTGGGCTCCTTTCAAAAAAATGTTAGGGGGGTGCGATTAAAACTTTTATGAAAACTCGGGTCGCAAATACTTAAAAGTTGAGAAACGCTGCTACAGCATAGGCCTATTGTAATTTTTTTTAGTTAGCCAATAAAACATGTCATTTTGCTTGATTTCTCATTGTAACCATAATGGCTAACACGGTACAACACCCTACTACTGCAATTTCTAAAAAATTTAAAAAATTAAAAATCACATTGACACAAGCATTCAGACCCTTTTCTAAGACACTTGAAATCTGCCCAGTTGCATCCCATTCCACTGATGATCGTTGTGATGTTTCTACGCCTTAAGCGGAGTCCACCTGTGGTCAACTCAGTTGAATGCACATGATTAGGAAAGGAACACATCTGTCCATGAAGGATCCAACAGTTGACATTGTGCATCAGAGCATCAACCAAGCCATGAGGTTGAGGAAATTGCCTGTAGAGCTTGGAGAAAGGATTGTGTTGAGGTACAGACCTCAGAAAGGCTACAGAAGAATTTCAGCAGAATCGAAGTTGCCCAAAAACACAGTGGCCTCTATCATTCTTAAATGGCGTAAGTTTGGAAAAAATAGACTCTTCCTAGAACTCGTTGTTGGGCAAAAGTGAGCAATCATGGGAAAGGGGCGATAGTAAGATAGGTGATCAAGAACCTGATGATCACTTTGGCTGAGCTCCAGAGATGTGATATGTAGATGGGAGAAACTTCCAGAAGGACCACTGTAACACTCCACTAATCCAGGCTTTATGGAAGAGTGACCAGATGACACATGAAAGCCTGCTTGGAGTTTGTCAAAAGACATGTAAAGATCTGTCAGACTGTGAGAAAAAAAAAGATTTTCTGGTTTGATGAAACCAAGGTTGGACTGTTTGGCCTTAATTCTAAGCATCACATGTGGAGGAAACTAGGCAACGTTCATCACATCTGCAATGCCATTCCAATGGTGGAGTATGGTGGCAGCAGCATCACTCTGTGAGGTTGTCTTTCAGCAGCAGTTACTAGACAGGGTTGAGGGAAAGCTGAACAGGCAACATACAGAGTCTCCTCCATTGTCAACTGGCCAGTGGCCAAAGTTCAGCAATTGATAAATGGACAGATGTTGTTGTCTCCATTTATATTCAGTTTCTTTTTGTTTTCTGTGTGTTTTAACAAATATATATCTTTATGTATACTAATTCTGTATTTAGTAATTTGTAAAATTTATACTTACAATGAAGAGCATTTTACAAAAATGAACTGAATTGAATATCATTAATAAAAACCTGCTCCAGAACACTATGGAGATCAGACTGTGCTGAAGGTTAAATGACAACAAGGTAGTGGCTTAGGGACAGTTCTGTGAATGTCCTTCAATGGCCTAATCAGAGCCCAGACTCCATCCAACAGAGCCTGAGTGAATCGGCAGAGAAGAATGAGAGAAAATCCACAAATTTAGGGGCACAAAATTTGTTGCTTCAAACCTAAGAAGACTCCAGGCTAGAATTACTGCCAAAGGGGCTTCAACTAAGTACTGTGTAAAGGGTCTGAACACTCGTGTCAGTGAGATTCTTCAGTTTTTAATCTGAAAAAAAAATTGCAATAATTCCGAATATCCTACGGAGTGTTACTTGATGAGGGAAAAAATTTTTTTAAACAAGGCCAAAACATGACAAAATGTGTAAACCGTGAAGGGGTCTGAGTACTTTTAGAAGGCACTGTTGTGTCCTTGACTCAGAAGTGATGACTGGGTAAGCCAGGTTAATGCACTTTACTTATTCTTAGCCATATTTTTGTGTGAAAGCTGCTAAAGTTTTCTGATATTCTTTTGAAGAAATTTGGCTAATAAATTGGAGCATTAGTTTGTTTTGCTTGTGGCCTTTTTGAAAAGACTGGTTACATTTTTAAACTGTCCCAAGATCAAATTTAAGTCTAGAAAAGAACATTTATACTTGTTCAGCTTCAGATCTCACTCTTGATAAATTACCATGTACTATTTCTCAGAATAATGGCAGGAGTAGAGATTTACTACTTGTCAGCCTTACAATAAGAATGATACATGTTGATATACATGTCAATTATTTAGAGTTTAAAAGTCTTTTGTCTGTTGATCAGTGTGCAAATAAAACCAAAATAAATCTATTGTTAGTCAATGTTATATAAAAATAAAATGTGAAACACTCTACTTTTTAATACTTTTTATAGGCACTACATCTACAGAAATAACTCATAACTCATTTGTTCATAATTGGAACTCTCTTTGCTCACTAAGAATTCTTGAACATTCCTGCCTTATGCCCTATGCTAGCTGGGATAGGCTCCAGCCTCCCCCGGGCCCTAGTCGGGATCAAATGGATTGGAAAACAACATGACATGGCACTTTCTCACACACAAGCAAACAGGGCTATTTTAATTGAATCAATTAAGCTTTATTATAGTAAGAAAAAAACAATACATATGATTTGTCAACAATACCATACATAACATTTTGATAAACATGTTTTGGTAAAATGGCAAAAACAAATTATTAAATGAATAAATCAATAGATTTGAAATCCATGGGTAAAGACCTAATTATGTAGAAAACAATACACAAAATGTTTTACTTCTCATGGGAGGACCGCATGCAGGAAAAATGCTCCCTAACGGTCATTTCCCAGCCAAAACCTTATCAAAAACTTAATAATAGGTTCAATTTTAAAGGAAGCACTAGCAGCAAGCTGTTTATGTTTCTCAATGCAAATTTAACAATACATTCATAAACTTAATAGAATCTTATACATAAAGCTAAATCCTTTAGAGAGGGCTGAGCTAGGATAAACATCCTGGCCACAATGTAGTCCGCTGTAAGCCAGGCCACATCACACCTCATCTGGGTGAAGGTCAGGCTATTAAACATTCATACTATTGAAGATAACAGATCTCATATGATGCTTGTGAACATGGCTGCTTCCTGTCCTGGTATTGTTAAAGAGTCTCAATGCATTTACCCTTTAACCCTTTAAGCCATGTTTAACTGCTGAAAAATATTCATTAAATTTTTGATTGAATGGAACCTTTCCATAAAGACATTATGACAAGTGAATGAAAAGAGAAACACCATTTCTCTCAATGAACAGGTTTGTCCTTGCAAGTGTACTGTAAATTAAATGTGATTTATTTGATGACCAAACATTTCTTACAAACAATACTCCTAATGAATACTGCAAAAGAATCTGTCTTCTGACTTGTCCATGTGAAATTGCTACATCCACAATGTTTAATCCAGAAGAGCACTTGGTTCAAAATGAACTGACAACCTACGCAGAACACCATTCTGTCAAACGACAAAACAAAAGCTGGCAGTTTAGAGTCAGACACAATCTGACCACCTGCACTGCATGTGAACAATGAAGCTTAGCAGTCTTCCTGCAAGTGGGGCTTTCAGCTTGGTGGGGCTCTCACTACCACTTTCAAAGTCTCTTTTTTCTCTTATTTTAAAATTAGAATTTTTAAATGCCAGTTTTGTGTGTGCAGAATAATACCCTGGTGTGGAATTTTCTTTTTAAAGAGTGTACATATACTATAATTTTTAAGCAAAAATAAATAACATTTTTATCACATATCGAAATACTAGGGTTCAGAAACGGTATTAATGTTATATTCATTTTGGTAGTACTCCTGATTTCCATTCAACAACAACACCAGAAACATTTTTTTCTATAGTACATTTTCATACAAAGGATGCACCTCAAAGCGCTTTACAAGATTTCAAAGAAATAGTTACAAATAATGAAAAATGCATTAAAATTAGATAAGAATAATAAGGAATAAATATTATACAACAAATAAATAATGCACAGTTACATAAGATAGATATATAATTAATAGAATTATAGTTCTTAAATATAAATTTGTTTTTTTTAGGTTTCTAAAGGCAAATCTGATGATAATAATAATAATAATAATAATAATAATAATAACTAGGGGGCTTCACCCCCTGCTTGTTTCGCTCGCCAACCCCGAGTCCTGCGCTACATGCCAGCCACTTTGTGTCTCTGCCGCTTGCATATGTGGATTTCACTTTCACCAAACAAAAAATTTTTAATTTTTGCAGATACGCCTCTTCATTGGGAAGAAACACTACTTTTCCCTGATGGCAACATGAATTAGATGATCTACAAGTTTTTGACTTAAAGTTTAATTCCGAACAATATATTCGATCTCTTTTCACCGAGTAATAATTTCCATTTGTTTGCACTAATGCAATCTTTACTATCATTTTTTTGAGACTTTCGAATTTTAGTACTTTCATTATCTCTACCCTGCTCTGTATGTGTATTGTGCCAACATTTTTGAACCTCTTTATGATGTTCAACTTTGTCATCTACTCTTTTATTTCCGGCCCCGGGCGTGGTTAAACCTCTTGGCACAAAGTCTCGTGTCACGGGACTTGAAAGTATCTTTCTGAAAATTCATGTCTCATCCCAGGATTTTTTTTATAATAGAGAGATAATAATAATAATAATAATAATAATAATAATAATAATAATAATAATAATAATAATAATAATAATAATTCTTTACATTTGTGTGGTTCTTTTCTCAAATCACTTTACAAAGAGAAAAAGGAGGCACTTCAACCACCTGCAATGTGTAGTATCCACCTGGATGATGCAACGGCAGCCATTTTTGTACCAGTACACTCACTGGGATGATTGGGGGCCAGAATGACTAGGCTGGGGAAGGTAATTTAGCGAGAGTCAGGGCCTCTGTTTTGCGTCTCATCTTAAGGTCAGAGCCATTTGTACAGCACAGTGTCCCTGTCACTGAACTGGGTCATTGGGATCCACATTCAGACCACAGGGTAAGAGCCCTCTGCTGGCCTCACCAAACAGCTCTTCCAGCAGTAGCCCAAGCTTTTCCTGGTTGGTCTTAATTTCAAGTACTGACCAGGCCTGAACAGTCCTAAATTCAGATGGATTCCCTGTTCAGAAGCACGTGTGGTATGGCTGCTGGATGAAAAGGTCAGGTGGCCAAGGTGGAGAGGAGAAATAAAAAAAAAAATCTCCAGTTAAGCTGCAGATAAAAACAAAATCTGTAGGGGTTCAAGGCCCAAAGACCAACTAGACCCACTTTTCATTCTGCCTAACATAAATGTTCTTAAGTAGTTCTTTATTGTTTTTTAAGGGTTTGTCTTAGAGGATTTGACTCAGTGGGTTTCATAGCAAATTGGAGTAGCTGCTTTCATTCAAACATCTCAGGCTTTATTTATATACGATTCTAAAGTCAATTCTAAAGGACACAGGTAACCAATATAATGATGCTAACACTAATGAGATGTGTTCATATTTTCATTTTCTGGCTAAGATACTTGCTGCTGCATTTTGGACTAACCGCAACCGCTTGATGTATTCCTTATGCTGAGCAATTAGGAGTGAATATACAGTAATCTAGTCAACATTCAAAGCTTTCACTTCACTCAAATGAAATGTTTCCCTTTTGGAATTGCCTTTGAATGCTCATATTTCAGAATGAAACAGTATGATAAACAAACAACTCGAAATGAAGCAGAGATCCTTAAGATTAAAGTGAAAATTCTATAAATTCCATTAGGGAAAGAATACTACAGTGACATATCAACAGTGTGAGATAACTGACTCCAAAGATTCATTTCATTCAGGGTACCAGCTACTCCTATGATGTAGAATGCTACAGGTTATGAATGTACACATTCACCCAGTTTAAAAATTAATTTTCCAAGTCACAAGATAAGGGAAAGTCCCTTTGTGCTCCACCAGCTCTCCCTGAAACCTTAGCCTTGATTTTCACATTTGACTCCATAGCTTACACAGTTCTAATCATACATTTATGTTATGTGACTCAACTGGATGGTTTGTACTGTTCATTACATGTTGTGTGCTCATTATGGTACCCAACAAACTTCTTCAATAACAGATAAATAATGATAAGTCTTATTCTATTAAAAATTCTACACACATTAAAGTCTTTTGATGATGGTTGTCTTGTCAGTTCCTCTTGGGAAATTATCGTTAGTCTTCATGGCTCCTACTCTTTGCAATTCACTCTTTCTTCTTCTGCCCCAACACTCAATCAGTTTGTCCATCACTCCATCAAGGGTTGAGGAATGGAGAGCCTGCCATAGTGCAATTGGCTTGGAAGACAAAGTTCAACCATAGAAAGAACTCCACATACATACATACATACATACATACATACATACATACATACATACATACATACATACATACATACATACACTTTCAAACCCCTTTAATTTAATTTTACGGTCATAGAGGCCGTGCCCTAACAGCACTGGGAACAAGTTGGGAAAGTCCATTACATCCCCACTCACCCTGGGCCAGTTTGCAGTCATCAATAACTTAAGCTACATGTATTTAAGACACTAATACAGGGAAAATATGAAAAATCTAAACATGCAATGACTGAATATGGGATTTCAGTCTACTTCATTTCACTCAGTGACAAGGCGAATTCTCAAATACCCACACTAACTTCCTTCAGGTCTATTTAGAGACACCAATGACAATTACATGCATATCTTTGGGATATGGAAGGAAATCAGTGTATGAAGAAAACACAGGGAGATGATGTAAATTCCATATTGTTAGTGACAAGGACTGGGATTCATGCTGTGTTCATGTGGTATGGGACTGACGGGAAATCTGAGTTTCCCAGAGGGTCATTTCATGTGAAGGCCCTTTCAAGTGATAGATGATTTGGTGAAAACAATGCAACCTGAATCAGCTGAGTTGCTAAGTAATGTTGACCTTTCACCCCTTTCAATAATATAAAAGAGAAAAATAATAACCAGATCAACAAGCAGTTAAATAAACTAAAAACATGAAAAAATGAAAGTTAATTGTGTGAACTAAATAACAAACCAGTGGCAACTGAAACACAGACCAGAGGTTTGTATAAATGTGACAAAGCATTTAGATGTGATGTCACAAGCAAGCTTTTAAAATTCCCATAGTGTGCGAACACAGACAGCTATAGACTTGAGCAGTGGAGCGTTATTTTGTGTTGTTTTATGTTGTTTTATGTTCTTTGTGCTTTGTAAAGTATCTTGTGATAAAGGGATCTATATAAAATATGGACTGACTAATTACAGTATTAAAATGGGCATACATCTGCCCTTTCCAGATACTTTATTTTTAGACTTTTTGAGTTTGCTTATGCCAGTTTTGCAGTAAATTATTCTTTATCCTGCTCATTACTAGATCATTTTATTTCTTTCCTTTGTTTTTCTACATCTGGCGCCGTAGACATACAGCTTTCATGATGAAATGATAATTATTGTAGTAGCCACAGGTAACTTATCACTTATTATGGTTGTTATGACTGGAGACAGTATTAATCAGCCATATGTAGCAATTACGTTGCTTAAAATAATAAATTGGCTCTATGCTTTGCCAATATTAGTGGTGAGGAAAGTAAATGACTTAGAAATGAGAGGATTTGCTTCTAGCAGGTGTCCCAACTTGTAACTCACCAAACGTTTTTAGGCTACCTAAACCGCTGAAGGAGATAAGTATCAGGCATCTGCATTACCTGAAATTAAGTGCTAAAACTCTTGAATCATTGGACATGCTGATAATGTCTGCCATCAGACACGCTTTCGTTCAAGTAGCTTGCAAGATCTGCTTCTACTGGAAACAAAAATTTTGAGCTTATAAACTTCCCACTTGCAAAGCTGTCTTAGTTTAGGCTTTCATTTCAAAAATTTGAAATAACATTTGGTTGCAAGATTCCGAAACATGCACAACTCCTTTACACATACAGCCAAGGTAGTTATCCATATTACTAACCAAAGGTTGTAAACCGGATAAGGACGCAGAGCTGGGTGCAGGGCGCATTGAGGTACACGCGCACTGCCGCACTGCAACGAGCCCGCCACAGAGACAGCCACAGAAAACACAGAAACGAGAAGGTTGTAAACCGGATGTCACGCTCACTGCCGCACTGCAACGAACCCGCCACCTGTAAACTAGACTTGCTCTAATCCACTGTGCCAGTAATGTAGATCACATAACGGTCATTCAGTTTGGTGCCCGCCCCAGAGTCCAGAGTCAAACGCAGCGGCATCCCAAAACGCTGTGGCGCCCGCCCCAGAGTCAAACGCAGCGACTTCCCAAAACGCGGTGGCTTCCCGGAGTCAGTAGGTGGTGCCCAAATAACACAACGTAATGCGCCGTGGCGCCCGCCCCAGAGTCAAACGCAGCGGCTTCCCAAAATGCAGTGGCTTCCCAGTGTCAGTACGTGGCGCCCAAACAACACAACCTGTGAGCTACAGTTGCTCTAATCCACTGTGCCAGTAATATAGATCACATAACGGTCACAGACTCTAACCCAGAGGCTTCCCACACTCAGTGGCTGGCACACGAACACCACAACCTGTAAACTGAACTTGCTGTGCTCCACTCTGCCAGCAGTCGGTGTCAGCAAAGGCAACGGAATCACGTCTCCTCAAAACGAGACCGCTTTACTACAGATATGCTTATGTAATTAAATGACATTTCCCCAGACGCACCCACCCTCCATGATATGTCATCCATCCAGATATCGGACGGAACAGAAACTGATTGCCATTCTTGGATTTCTGATTCACTAGCGAATCACGGGCTTACTTGTTTTTGAGATCTGATATAGACTGCCTTCTCTTTCCTTATACTGTATTAATTTATCTACATATTTTCCATCCATCTTTCCAGAAGTTGGTTCAAGTGAGCCAGAGTCTATCTTGTGTCAGACACGTTGGCATTGGGAACATTTTACAGGGTAAGAATTAAGTGTGACTCTGCTTCTAACGTTTGTTCCATCTGTTTCCTTAGAGTGGAGCAAGAAAAATAACCGGAAGACAGCTGAGGTCACATCTGGCACGTATGAAACCTCGCCCCTTCTAGTCTCAACATTATATAACCCAAAATACCACGAAACTCAGCATTCATTCACAGGCTGAGCTTCTGTGTATACTGGAGCTCTGTACCTATGAAGATTCTTTAATCAATCATGGCAACCTCCTGTTGTTTTTTCCTGGTTCGATCATGTCCTAGTTTCATCCTCTGGACACTGCCAACCCTCTGATCTTTGTGTTTTGTATTTATTTACAACTGGCAGCACTAAATACACAGCTGTATATAGCTGTAACAAACCCTGAACAGATGTAAGTTCATCATAGACTAACAAAACCATGCACAGTTACTCAAACCTAGAAAATGTAGTTCACGGAGTGTGGGATGAAACCCATAGAATATGAAACAATAAGCCAGGGTGGGAGAACTGTGTGCTGGCAATACTATCTGGAATGCCATAGGATGCACCCAGCTTTTACTAGGACTTTAATTTTTGTGATGCACAAATATAACTTATGACCGAGACAGAGAATCACAGCAACCGGGTCAATCCTTTTTATAAGTTCAAATCAAAATAGAGCTTTGGACACAATAGAAAAATTCATTCTGCTAAAGCATCTTGCTGTCTACCAATAAGGCTTCATTGGGAGCTCCGTCCTCTTTGATGTTTAGTCACATTCTGAAACAGTTCTTTAAGTCGCGGTTATTTTTATGGCAACTCTGTCAGAAAAGGCATAATGAGTCTGGGAGGAGCATGGGGAGTGCTAGGCAACCTCCTCAGGCTTCGGATCCGGACTGAGGCAAAAGAGAAGACATCATTAATGACAGCACCCGCTCTCATCTCAGTGTGGTAATGTTTACCTTGCCAGAGGTTACAAAGTGGTCCCCAGGCGTGCATACTTGACATGCTCTATATGATTGCGGTTGTGTTGGAGTATGGGCCCTTTGAGGTTCTAGCCTTCCATAATCCTAAATTGTATTGAGCTTGTTTGAGAATGTTATGTGCAAATTTGCTATGAAATACCATGACTCATCTTCTTTCTGCTCTTCAATGTTCATTGAGGTTTAAATTAAATGTGAACATGTTTGGGGTACTATTTTCATTTTGGGCTATACAAGCTCTCCCACTTGTTTCTGAGTAATTTTTATGAACCCTCTTAGGAAGGCTAATAAAATGCCCACTGGATAAAAAAAAAATTAATTACATCAGATTAATTTTATAATGTGAATATACAATATGTAAAATCTGTGCACAAGTGCTGTATGTTTTCCAGTCAGTGTACACTTTCTGATTTCAGATGTTACATACGCTGCTTGACTGTTAGCATTTGTATTTCTGACATGATCTCCTGGTTACTTTCACAGCCAGATGATGTCCATGTCAGGCTCATAGCTATTATGTTTGAGTGGAACTTAATGAGTGTCCACATGGTCTAAGGCTATGTAAACAATACTGCATTTTTGTTTAAAAATGCAAAAATTAGTCTTCATTTTTTTGACTTTCATCCATAGTACAGTGGACATTTTTAGCCCCTGAAAATGGAGATTTCTGAAAATTCTCTGTAGAGACATATATTCCTGAAAATGCTTGTTCATGTTGATGGATGAAATGTAGACTTGTGGCTAAAACACAACACCTGAAAGGCCCACCAAAATCCACCAGAGTGCGTTAAAATGAACCGTAAAGGGACTTCAATTCCTAGCCTGTCTTTATCGGCTTGGGGGGATCCCGCCTTTTGGGGAATTCACCCACAAAATACAAGGAACATCAGGAAAGATGATTATACTCATAGAAACTAAATTCTCAGAAAATGTATTATTAGACAAAGAAACAAACAAACAAATAAATGGTAATGAACGTTAGCCAGCAGCCATACCACATGCACTTCAGAACAAGTCATCCACCTGAAGCTAAGTGTGTTTGGTTGGGCCTAGTCAGTACTTGGATGGGAGACCAACCAGGAAAAGGCTTGGGTTGCTGCTGGAAGAGGTGTTGGTGAGGCCAGCAAGAGGTGCTTACCCTGTAGTCTGCATGTGGATCCCAATACCCATCATGCATTTGTCCTTTGGATGAGACGTAAAACTGAGCTCCTGACTCTTTCTGGTCATAAAAGATCACTGGGCATCCTTCGTAAAGAATAGGGTGTATCCCGATGTCCTGGCCATTCTAGCCCCCTAATCATCCCATCTCTGACTGGATTGCTATCTCTCATCCCTTTGCCACCTAACAGCTAATGTGTGGTGAGTGTATGGGTGCAGAATGGCTGCTGTCGCATCATCCAGGTGGATGCTGCACATTAGTGGTGGTTGAAGTGGCTCCCCAGTCACTGTGTAAAGTGTTCTGAGTAACAAGAAAAAACACTGTATAAATGTAATTAATTGTTATTATTATAAATAAATATCAACAATAAAATAAACAATAGAATCAAAAATAAACAAAAAAACATAAAAAGGAAATCTACTCTATATATATAAAATCCTAAGCCTAAAAGTGCAACGATTTTGTGCAATGATTTTATGTGATGTTTTTAGTCACTCTTTAAATTGGACTTATTTTAAAACCTACATATATATCTTTGGTATCATTCTTTTCAGAATGTATCAAACTTTAATATGATGTTGTTAGAATTTCAGATTCTTATTCCACTTTTAAATTATAAACTAAAAAATATCAAGAACTCACATCCCGCGAGACGAGACAAAGAGTAGGACAGCTGTTGTACAGGCTTTTAAATGTTAAAAGCGCCACGTGAGATGCAGATCACGCGGCACGGTAGCCGCAGCCATCCAGCAGCTGATTGAGCAAAGAGGTGGCAAAAACAACTGCATTTGTTTCCCATTGCATCACCGTTGCAGTGCGTTCAGCCCCCTCTTCACAATGCGAGTGGCAGAGATGCAAAGTGGCTGGGGTTTGGCGAGCAAAGCAAGCAGGGGGCGAACCCCCTAGTGCTGTGGTCCCCAACCTTTTTGATAGCAAGGGCCACTTTATTAGATGCAAATTTTTCCACGGACTGGTTGGGGGGGGGGGGGGCAGTTTTATACACAATTTACATAACATTTCTATTATTATTAAGTTATTAAGCAGTTTTCATACATTTGTAACCCAAGATTTTTCTTCTTTTTTTTGCATATAACAAAGACATAGATAGATAGATAGATAGATAGATAGATAGATAGATAGATAGATAGATAGATAGATAGATAGATAGATAGATAGATAGATAGATAGATAGATAGATAGATAGATAGATAGATAGATAGATACTTTATTAATCCCAATGGGAAATTCACATTCTTCAGCAGCAGCATACTGATACAATATTCTTTGCATTTACCATTTACCATACAGATTGCACATCACAAACATTAACACTGCTATCTTTTTTTCGTGTCTGCCGTTTCTATAGGAGGGTGACAATGAGTTAAATTCCAATGGATGTTTTTCAAATGTTGACAAGCAATAAGCAAAAGGTATCACTGAAAACCACAGAAAACAAAAACAGCAACAAAAAAACAGTACGAGGAAAGTTCGAAGAAAGAGATTTTTTTTACAATGTTTCTGTTTGGGGATCGTTGTGCAAACGTGCACAACTGAGCTGTGACCACAGATCTAACTGCTCTGTGGATGATTCATTCAAGCATTTCAAGGTCACTTTGTTGTAATGAAAGCATCTGCTGAATGTACTTTGTAGTAACGCGATTTCTATATACTCGTGTCATATGGGGAAACTGTCGGGTCCATAAAAATACTTTGTTGTAATACTCTCTCACCTCGGTCTCTCTCCTCTGTCTGCGCCGCTGCAAAGCTCCGTCCGCCAATCATTCTGAAAAGTCTGAGTGAGTCTCCGTTGCCGGCAGTTCTCTTGCGGCCCGGCTGTCAGACGGGTATATATAAGCCGGAGGGGAACCCTGGCTTAAACTTAACATATGGCTATCAGTGATGTATTTCTTGAACCTGCTAATAGTTGAACAGTTCAACTGCTAAAGCTGATATTGTTATGAAATGTTGTTAGGCCTATAAAGCACCTTGTGATGGTGCATGCAGGTAATAGAGGTGATGTAAAATGTAGTGAAAATTCTTTTTTTATGGACCGCTGATAACTTTCTTTCCTAAATTAACACCAACAAACTAATGGGTGAGATCCTTCAGTCAGTTAGGTGGGTAGAGCTGTTGCCCTACAGCTCCAGAGTCCTGGGCTCCATTTCTGGCCTAGGCTCTGTTTATGTGCACTTTATATGTACTCCCCATGTTTCTGTGAGTTTTTTTCTCCAGATGCTTCTATTTCAATCCCATATTCCTATGTGTTAGGTCAGTTGGCACTTTTATTCAACGGCAGGAAATCTGCTCAAAAAGCAGAAGCCAGCAGCTGCCCCACACAGCCTTCATCCAAACTTGTGCGCAATAACTTTTATGCTTCCCTTCTTTCTGATACTTGAATGAAACTGAGCACCTTGGCAGCTTGCTGACTCACGGTGCCAGTGAAGATTGGCTGAGACCAGTCATCCTGTAGGAAATGCCAGGAAAGCTTTTTTAGCCTAATGGTTCCTACTCTTGAAAACTGCCTTCCCTTTGTCTTTAAAACAACCCCCCACGCTCTGTTACTCCATGTCTCTGTTTGTGCAGCTATAAATTCAAGACTCGATTGTTCTTAAGTCATCTTGCCTTTCGCTGGTCTCTTCCTGGCTTCATACACTTAGTCTTATTCATTCTTATATCTTACATTGCATGTATGCATCTGTGAAAAAGTACGGGTGGGTTTCCTTAAGGGCCTCTGGTTTCCGCCTATAGTCCGCAGTCGTTCAGTGAAATTGATAAGTGTTCTCTATATATATCTGTGAGTTAGCATGGCTACTATATAAGCATGAGTGGTTACTGATAATTTAGGCCTGTGGTTCACCATAATCCTGACTAAAAACATGCAAGTGAAATGGATGAAAGAATGAAAGAATGTCTTTATTCACTACGTGTTTTTAGTGCATCAGTCCTTTCTTTTCCATTTTAAAGTTATCCTATCTTGGCAGTATTAGGTGCTTGGCAGGATCCAGTCTTTGATATGCCAGTTTAGAGACCTCAGATAAGCTAATAACTATGACGTAAATGGAGTGCTAATAGAAGTATCAATACAGACATGAAAAGAACATGTAAACTCTATACATACAACGAGAACATGATGATTTGTGCTAGTTTTAATTTTTATATTCTTAGTTACAGGAGTCACATTTTTGTCTCACAATATCTGTTCCTGTATTTATCAAGGATGTCAGAGCAGAAAAAAAGTCTTTACTGGCTCAGAAATCTTAGAGTGACGCAAATTTCATCTTACTTTTAGGAGTAGGAGTAAAACCATTGTACCAGTCTTCTAATTTAGAAACAACTTCTTACATAATCACGATTACGTAGGAGAGCTCATGAGCTCTCCCGAATTACTTGGAGCTGCCAGAAGATGGTGTTCAGGAAGAGAACAGCTCACATATCCCAGGGATAACTAATGTTGTGTGTTAGAAAGTTGGTGTTTTTGTAAAATAAAGCAAGAAGCAGTTTAGACTTTGACCATATTTTGTGAAGAGGGAATAAAATTATAGAGATGTCTTAACTATGACATCCCTTTCTAAAAATTGTAAACGTTGCTACATATTACTGCCACTCATATGTGATTTTGGGAGTCGTTTACAATTATTTCTCTGGTAAGATTCATCCTCACCACCTACCTTTGGTTAGAGCAGTGAGGTACGGCCAAGGATTTAGTAGGATGAGCCCATGTAATGACACAGGCGACCTGAGGATTCAGTGTTGGCCCCTGATCTTGCATCATGTCTCTTATTTTACACAAATTACGATTTAAATGATGTAAGAAATAAGACATGCTGGAAAACTCCAAGAAGAGTTGGGGAATAACCTCGTATAATGTCCATCGGACAAATGAGAGTACTTCACCTCAGTCCATTTTCTGCCTAACATTTCTTCTTTCACCTTACAATATATAAACCTGTGACACATACAGTATTTTTCAAAAAAATTGCTGGACACAGATGAAATTTCTAAGAGCTGAAAGTTAGAAGATGTTATCTCATTATATAATAAAGGTAATTGGTCTGATTCAAATAGCTATATGCCAATATGCTTAATGTTCCATCCATCCATTTTCCAACCTGCTGAATCCGAACATAGGGTCACGGGGGTCTGCTGGAGCCAATCCCAGCCAACACAGGAACCAATCCTGAGCAGGGTGCCAACCCACCGCAGGACACACACAAACTAGGGACAATTTAGAATTGCCAATCCACCTAACCTGCATGTCTTTGGACTGTGGGAGGAAACCAGAGCACCCGGAGGAAACCCACGCAGACACGGGGAGAATATGCAAACTCCATGCAGGGAGGACCCGGGAAGCGAACTCGGGTCTCCTAACTGTGATGCAGCAGCGCTACCACTGCGCCACCGTGCCGCCTGCTTAATGTTCCACACAAGTAAATTAATGGAAGCAAATATTAAGAATAAAATGAGCCTTACATCACAGAATACATGTGTGTGAATGAGAGGGAGGTCAGTGGAATGGTGAGGATGCAGGGAGTAGAGTTGGCAAAGGTGGATGAGTTTAAATTCTGGGGATCAACAGTACAGAGTAATGGGGATTGTGGAAGAGAGGTGAAAAAGAGAGTGCAGTCAGGGTGGAATGGGTGGAGAAGAGTGTCAGGAATGATTTGTGACAGACAGGTATCAGCCAGAGTGAACGGGAAGATCTACAGGATGGTAGTGAGACCAGCTATGTTACATGGGTTGGAGACGGTGGCACTGACTTGAAAGCAGGAGACAGAGCTGGAGGTAGCAGAGTTAAAGATGCTAAGATTTGCACTGGGTGTTGCGAGGATGGATAGGATTAGAAATGAGGACATTAGAGGATTAGCTCAGGTTGGATGGTTGGGAGACAAAGTCAGAGAGGCGAGATTGTGCTGGTTTGGACATGTGCAGAAGAGAGATGTTGGGTACATTGGAAGAAGAACGCTAACGAAGGAGCTGCCAGGCAAGAGGAAAAGAGGAAGGCCTAAGAGAAGGTTTATGGATGTGGTGAGAGAGGACATGCAGGTGATGGGTGTAACAGAACAAGATGCAGAGTACAGGAAGATATGGAACAAGATGATCTGCTGTGGCAACCCCTAACAGGAGCAGCCAAAAGAAGAAGAAGAAGAAGAAGAAGAAGAAGAAGAAGAAGAAGAAGAAAATGAGCCTTACATATTGCAAAAACAGGTGTTTTGGTAAACAGTCAGCATGGATTTAGACAGTAGAGATGGTGTTTCATTATGTTCTGGAATTTTATGAGAAAGCAACAAAAGCAGAGGTGTATATAATATTTGGTTTTCAGAAAGATTTTTTTTTTTTTTTTTTAATAAGGTCTCACATAAGAGCTCACGGATCAAACTGAAAAAAGTGAGAATTGAAGGTGCAACATGTAGATAGGTGTAAAGGTTTCTGAAATAACAGAAACAAAGGGTTATGGTGGAAAGGAACCTTTCCTGATGTAGATAATGTTAAGAGTGGTGTCCCTTGTAGCAATACAGAGAATTCACTTGACCTCCATATGCGCAAAGTATGCAATTTTTCAATTCAAAATTATATATCGAGCACATCTGTCTCACCTAAAACTGTCCAAAATGTTTCCAGGGCAAGACCCAACCTGTGAATGCTGCAATCAAGTCCCAGCCTCACTGGGTCACATGTTTTGGGCCTGCGCCAAATTAACATCATTCTGGACCAAAATTTTTAAGTGCCTTTCAGACAGCCTTGGTGTCACAATCCCTCCTAATTCATTAATAGTTGTGTTTGGTGTTCTTCCAGGTGGGTTTAAAGTGGAGAAGGACAAACAAACTGTGATTGCACTTACTACACTTTTGGCACGCAGACTTATTTTGCTAAACTGGAACAATCCTAACTCTTCTCTTTTAAGACAGTGGGAAACTTATGTTTTATACTATTTCAAATTGGAAAAAATCAAATTCTCAGTTAGAGGATCTGTACAGGGGCGGCACGGTGGCGCAGTGGTAGCGCTGCTGCCTCGCAGTTAGGAGACCCGGGTTCGCTTCCCAGGTCCACCCTGCGTGGAGTTTGCATGTTCTCCCCGTGTCTGCGTGGGTTTCCTCCGGGCGCTCCGGTTTCCTCCCACAGTCCAAAGACATGCAGGTTAGGTGGATTGGTGATTCTAAATTGGCCCTAGTGTGTGCTTGGTGTGTGAGTGTGTTTGTGTGTGTCCTGCGGTGGGTTGGCACCCTGCCCAGGATTGTTTCCTGCCTTGTGCCCTGTGTTGGCTGGGATTGGCTCCAGCAGACCCCCGTGACCCTGTGTTCGGATTCAGCGGGTTGGAAAATGGATGGATGGATGGATCTGTACAGAACTTTTTCAAAACCTGGCAGGATCTAATCAATAATATTTTAGAATAAGCTCTTAAAGTACCGAGGAAGCAATTCTCTCCGCATTTTTTTCTCTTCTCCATTCATTTCTATTGCCCTATTAAACTAATCAATTTAGGTAGGTTTACAAGCTTTAAGTTTCACCCCATTGGCCATGCTCTCTTTCTCAGCGGTGGGGGTCGATCTGTTTTCAATCCTATTTTTTGTAAAAACTGATCTATTTGTATGGAATGATAAAAATTAATAAAATTAAAAAAAAAAAAAAGAATGCTGTCATTCAAGGCTCAGTACAGGGGCCTGCTTTTCTTTTTTACCATTCATAAAAAATTTAGAAAGTTGTCAGAAGATTGTTAAGGGATAGAAGCTTAGTGTTGCGCTAGTAATGCTGCCTCACACTAAAGAGCCCAGGTTACACACCTCTAGCGCTCCCTGCATGGAGTTTACATGTCTTCCTGTGTTTGCATGGCTTACGTCTGGGGGCTCTGGCTTCCTCCAACAGTCAAAAGACACCCAGGTTAAGTGGATTGGTGAGGCTAAATTGACCCTAATGAGTGTGTGTGTGTGCATGTGTGTGTGTGTGTGTGTTCACTCTGTGATGGGCTGACCTCCTGTCTGGAGGTCGTCCCTGTCTGCAACCCTGCTCTGGATAAGTGGGTTTAGCAAATGGATGAAAGATGATTAAGTGTACAGATAATACGAAACAGTAAATAATCAATAATCAGCTGAATCACTACAGATGGATCTGGACAGAACACAGGGCACTGCTGATCTGTGCCAGATGAAATTTAATGTAAATACATTTAAAGTGGAAGCAAGAACACACAATGGGAGGTCTGAAACTTAAAAGTACATCTGATGAGAAGGATTATGATTTGTAGTGAACTCTTTACTTTCAATGTGAAAACAGTGTACAGAAGCCAATATATTATGTCACATAGCCTGATGTGTGGAGTGCAACTCAATGGATGTTATATTTAAGCAATATAACAGAATAGTGACTCCTCACCTGGACTACTGTGGGCCGTTTTGGTTTCTGAATTACCATAAAGACATAGTTGTGTTTTAGAAAGTCCAGAGAAGAGCAGCTAGACTAATTGCAGGACTGAGAGGTATGAACAGAGATTATAGGAGTTGAACCTGTTAACCTATTAAGTTTAAGCAAATGGAAATTAACAGATGACGTGACTGAATTATTTAGAATGATTCATACAGTGTATGCTGGCTCTTACTTTAGAATACATTTTTCCAACAAGATTTTGCACAAGCATTAGAAAGTTTTCTTCACAGAGAGAACCATTGGCATATGGAATAAATTACCTAGACATGTGATACACAGAGATGCCAACGGGACCTTCTACACTCAGCCTAATGGAGTTTTGGGAAATTGCAAAGGAGAGATGCTGGGTATGTTGCGAGAAGAATGCTAAGGATGGAACTGCCAGGCAAGAGGAAAAGATGAAGGCCTAAGACAAGGTTTACGGATGTGGTGAGAGAGGACATGCAGGTGATGGGTGTGACATAGCAAGATATAGAAGACAGGAAGATATGGAAGAAGATGATCCAACTCCTAATGGGAGCAGCTAAAAGATGAAGAAGATTAATAAAATCAAATGGCCTATTCTAATCCAAATCATTCTAATGTTCTCATAAAGTAATATTCTATTAAGCACTTTTCTTAGTCATGTAAAATGGCACCTTTTATTGGCTAACTGAAAAAGATTACAATATGCAGGCTTCCGAAGCAACTCAACCCCCTTCGTCAAGCAAGATGTAATACAGAAACTGGAGTTCCCTGTGTTTATATAGACACCAAGACAGATACAACAGCGGAAAACCTTCAAATGAGACATCTTAAATGTAAAAAAATTAATAGATCTCTCCAGGCTGAGATTCATCAAGCAAGAGAGAACAATCTATATTCTCACTTCATTCATAATGGCTAACACGATACAACACCCTAGTACTTATGAAGTCCTGAAATAGATAAGTATTAAGAATATCTGTTGGAAAAATGTACTTAACTCAGCTAAAAGGCATTCCCTTGGTAGAAATTCTTTAAGCAATAGGAAGAACACACTACACACTGAGTCAAACTCTCCATGCACATGGCCACTCACAGACATAAGCAGCACAAGAGCTGGAGAGTCATTTTCAGAGACATCTTACAAAGTTCTGGAAAGATTTGGAGACAAACTGGTAAAATTTAACCCTTCAACTTTTAAACAACCAACTGTCGTAGTCATAGAGGAAATAGGAAAATATTGAAAAGCATAAATAAAATATGACAAAAACTTCATTTTGCATGTTGACCACTGCTCACGTACTTTCCTTGCCAATTAAATTATAACTAGAAGAGCAGGGCTGTCCCCATGGATCCAGTATAAACTCAAGGTGCTCGAGAACAGTGCTTGAAGGAATGACACATTTGGTGTAAAATAAATGTAATATCTGTGGTGAGCTGGTGCCCTGCCCGGGGTTTGTTTCCTGCCTTGCGCCCTGTGTCGGCTGGAATTGGCTCCAGCAGACCCCCGTGACCCTGTAGTTAGGATATAGCGGGTTGGATAATGAATGGATGGATGGATGGATAAAAGTAATATATTGTTATTTTATGTCTAGAGCTATATGCATTATCTGTCTAGCAACTTAAAACCTAAAATAATGTGCTGTATGTAAACCCACTGTTGCCTCGCAGTTAGGAGACCCGGGTTCGCTTCCCGGGTCCTCCCTTTGTGGAGTTTGCATGTTCTCCCCGTGTCTGTGTGGGTTTCCTCTGGGTGCTCCGTTTTCCTCCCACAGTCCAAAGACATGCAGGTTAGGTGCAGTGGCGATCCTAAATTGTCCCTAGTGTGTGCTTGGTGTGTGTGTGTGTCCTGCAGTGGGCTGGCACCCTGCCCTGGATTTGTTCCTGCCTTGCACCCTGTGTTGTCTGGGATTGGCTCCAACAGACCCCCGTGACCCTGTATTAGGATATTGTGGGTTGGATAATGGATGGATGTAAACCCAATTATTACTTTTAAGACTTAAATGTAATTTCCATTTGCTTGCTAACAATTAAATCATGTCACGTAAGTGATAATACTTCCAGCTGTAAACCTTGTTTCACTCCTAATAAATTACATTACCTCTAGGAATGTATGCCTCCTGTTTCATTTCTGCTTTTAATGACAGCTAGCCAGCACAAAAGCCTTAGGTGACCAGATCACTTTTCTGTAGTGACAGACTTCAGCACAGTAAGGCAGGGTCGCCTTAACAGCATCATAGACCCCCAGGCAAAGTAGTGCACTGGGGCTCTCGTTTTGAGAACAAAACAGAAACATACATTGGCATCAGAAACATTGTGGGGCCCCTGGCCAGTGCCCATTGTGTCCATATGTTAAGACGGCCCTGCAGTGAGGGTTTTTTCATTTTTTCTTTATGATTATTGCATCACCAGCATGAAAATGGGGCGGCACGTTGGCACAGGGGTAGCGCTGCTGCCTCGCAGTAAGGAGACCTGGGTTTGCTTCCCGGGTCCTCCCTGTGTGGAGTTTGCATGTTCTCCCTGTGTCTGCGTGGGTTTCCTCTGGGTGCTCCGGTTTCCTCCCACAGTCCAAAAACATGCAGGTTAGGTGCATTGGTGATCCTAAATTGTCCCTAGTGTATGCTTGGTGTGTGGGTGTGGGTGTGTCTGTGCCCTGTGGTGGGCTGGTGCCCTGCCTGGGGTTTGTTCCTGCCTTGTGTCCTGTGTTGGCTGGGATTGTCTTCAACAGACCCCCGTGACCCTGTCTTAGGATATAGCGGGTTGGACGATGACTGACTGACTGACAGTATGAAAATGATCTTTTTTTATTCATTCATTTTCTGGATCTGTCAAATAATTGCACTCCAGTTTAGAGTGCAGACAGTCCAGTTTAGAGTTGCCAGTCATCCTAACCTTTGTGATGATAGTGGAAAATTGAATGTCTGAAGGAAGACCAAAGCAGATATGGGGAGAGCAGTGCTGTTACATTTTAATTCAGATTATTAGTACCTTTATATATTACAACAATGTAGAAACAATACTGTTGTTGAGGGAGTAAATGCATCACATGCCTGATTGAACTGACAACACTAAATCACAGGCGGGGGTTGTTAGAAATGCCAGGGGACGTAAGCATCTGTCTGCTTCATCCAGAGCTCTGAAGTTCCTGACCCACAAGGAGACCTGTGACCTCCAGCTTATTCCTCATGCCTCTCCTCCCTCTGCCACTCCACCATCCCAAGCCATTTATAGGATTCCACCAACAACTCATCAATATCACAGTTGAGTGGGAGTATTGTGAGAAAACTGTGCTGTACTTTGAATGAAGCCAGTGTCATCTTAATGCATCAGCAACTTAAAATCATTATTAAATCCTGAATTTAAACCCCCACACTTTGTCTTTGATTCACTCTCTTTCGTTTTACACTTTTAGATCGGTAGTTGCCTCTAGCTGTCCCAGTGTGTTCACATTAAGCTTTGTGTTATATGAGGAGCTGGTGTTTCATTTAAGTCTGATTTCATCTTTATACTTTCTCGTATACGAAGTATAGGGAAAGTTTTGTAATTGACCAAAAAGTCATCCTTGAGATTTAGATGAATCTTTACATTTTAGATTTCCCTGAGTCTGATTTACTGTCTCGTAGGCAAAGTATTGTAATTGTCCAAAAATTGGATTTCAAGATTTTGATGAATTTTGACATTTTAGAACTCCCTGAGTTTGAAAATACCATTTTTGGAATTATGTCTGTGTGTTTGTCAGTGTGTGTGTGTGTGTGTGCATGTGTGTGTGTGTGTGTGTGTGTACTGTATGTAAACACAATAACTTGAGTACACTTTCACTTAGGTCAACCAAAATTTGCATACAAGAATTAGGTACAAAACGCAGATTTCTATCAACTTTTGAGCTATTTCTGCTAACCGAAAGTGGTACTTATTTATTCATGCAGTCCAATTTGTTCAACATTACTTTTATAATAATTGTTCAATATATTATTAATTTGATTTGATTTGTTGTTGATGGTTATTTAATGTACATAATATAAAAATATAATCATTGTCTTGCAGTTTACTCCTCAAATATCCATCCCCATATCTGAGTATACGAGAAAGTGTAGGGGAGACCACTCCTGATTTTTTCCCTGTGGTAGACTGGTGGCTTGTCCAGGGCTGATTCCTGCTTTGTGTCTAATGAATCCAGAATAGGTTCTTGTCTCTACCGGAAGAAACAGGTCCAGAAAATTAATGGATGACTGGTCATACCTATGCTCCTTCTTCTGCTATGATAAGACAACATGATGACAGATCTGCAAATGTTAGTTGATGATATTTCCTCCATTGTCAAGGTTTATAAAGTAATACTATTTGTCTAACAGGAATAAAACATTCTCATTCTCATTATCAACAGTCCTCACAGGTGGCGCAGTGGTAGTGCTGCTGCTGCTTTGCAGTAAGGAGAATGTGGAAGATTGTGGGTTCGCTTCCCATTTCCTCCCTGTGTGGATAGTGCTTTGAGTACTGAGAAAAGCGCTATATGAATTATTATTATTATCATACATAGTAAGACACCTTTAAAGCGAATAATAACATTAACATTAGAAAGTGTCATTGCATACTAAAATCTATACTAAATCAAGCAAATTACTTATAAAATCGAGAGTATTAGGTTATTCATCACTAAAACATTAGGAAATGCAATGCTTTTAACAGATCAGAAAAAATAAACAAAACACAAAAGTCAATTTAAATTTATGATGTGCTGCAACTATTGACATCTTAATCAACAAAACATGCAAACAAGATGCCAAATGGATGTTTTGCTCTTAATGCCCTGCTGACGCAGCCATTGTATTTTATCTTTGCACATAAAATGACTCACGCAACAAATGATTCAGAGTTCAAAGGCAGATCATCAATATCTCCACCACATGCAGCCAAAAGTCAGACATCTGAAGAAGCTGGATAATGCCAAACAGGAAACCGTTATGATGATTTAGCTCTCCTGATTCTTGCTGGACTTACTTTACTTTATATATCTATATCTATCTTGGACAAAAAAGTGTAATCTGCCTTGTTTTAAACAGCTTTTCCAATGATGTTTATACATGTAGCCTGTGCAGGTGGCATGAGTGGAATAAGAAACACAGACAGGAAAATTGAAATGTGCATGGAATGGTAGCTGCTTTTGTTTGGATTTTGTGTCTGCATGTGTTAGTCAAAAAAACATTTTATGGTGAAATACTATTGGGCTTGATAGACTCTTTACTGGATCGTTCCTCCCCCAAACTATGCGACATTTCAGTTCCACCCGGGGGGGTAAATGTTAACATTATATAAAGTTATTGTCTGTTTTTACCTGCATTATTATCAAGCTTTAATTTAATATTGTTTTTTGTATCAGTAAGGTGCTGCTGGAGTATGTGAATTTCCCCTTGGGATTAATAAAGTATCTATCTATCTATCTATCTATCTATCTATCTATCTATCTATCTATCTATCTATCTATCTATCTATCTATCTATCTATCTATCTATCTATCTATCTATCTATCTATCTATCTATCTATCTATCTATCTATCTATCTATCTATCTATCTATCTATCTATCTATCTATCTATCTATTAGATTAGATTAAGGTATTAAATATATAACCACAAAACAAATGTGTTTACGCCCCAATGTCACCTCTTCTTAAAAGGACAGAAACAAACTACTATCCACTAAAGTTCACTATAGATGATGAAATTCCTTCTACTTTAAAGGATGCAGAGGCCATACAAAAACAGAAGTACAGCTGATCAGGTAAAACATTAGCTTGTGTTTAATGCTTTCTAGAATAAGCTCCAGCGTTCTTGCAGCCCTGCTCTGTTTAAGTTGGTTTGGAAAATGAATGGACGGTATATTGACCACTTTGTGTGAGTGTGTGTGTGTGCTCTGATGGGCTAGTAACCTGTGTCAGCTTGTTTTCTTCTTGTTGTTGCAGGGACAGACTCATGACAACCCCACAGAGCAATTACAGAAAGTAGAGGTTAATTTCTCTAAAACACAGCATGATATAATATATATATTTTTTATATTCCTCCAATAAACAACACCTGCATAATTTTTAACACATTCTAAAATCAGTGCAGATAGAGTCAAAATCTTCAGAGTGAAGTTTAGGGTTACTGACCCATTCATTTATTTTTCCATATTCAATTCATGTGATTCAAATCTGTTTGCCATAAATCAAGCAGTTCACTGGCCCTTTCCACAGAGTTGTTGCTGACCCACCATGATCCCGAGTTCCAAAATAATTCAATAATCCAGTTCACCCAATTTTTCCAAAATAATATTGAGTTCAGTTTTGACGTACATTAAAATCCTATTGTATACCACAAAATAGAGTAACTTACTCCAGGTGTCTATGGTTGTCTCTAGGAAGAAAATTTTCTAATGTTTATGTGAAGTTTTACTGTTAACGAGTTTCTACCTGGGGCCTTTTCCTCTTGTTGAAGAACTCATGTTAAAGTAAGAGCTGGAATCGACTGTACTAACGTCTTTCATAATGTAAAAAAACTTCAATCATGTCACTTCTTAATCTACCTTACTAATAAAATATCCAAAGAAGCTCTTTGCAATGTCTGTCTCTAACTGCCTTTTAACTTTCCTAATACCCTCTTTAACCTTCGCTGTCACATTCTCATACACCTTATGGTTGGAGCTGGAGGTTTTTGCATTTTACAGCTGTTTTTTCCTATGTAAAGTCTTTTTCAAATCTTTATTTATCATCTGTGAAGTTTTCATTGGTTTCTTACTGCTTCTAAATTTTAAGATGAATCTGTCCTGCATTGTAAGTAAAAATCTTTTAAACCTAATCTACTGATCTCCTACATCCACACGTAAAAGCATATCCCAGTTTATCCCTTTTAGGCTTTTCCAAATCTGCTCAAACTTTTTCTTAATAAAGTTAAAATTAACAGTTTCAGTTTTTGCATATCTGTGCTGCCATAACACTGTGAAATGTATTATATTATGGGTACTTAACCTGAATGGTTCAATCACTTCCACATTTTGAATTCATATCCAGATTATTACAACACACTTAATGCGGACTGCCTTTCCTTCTCTTTGGTGTGTTCAGACACAGTGCTAAAAAAAGTCACTGAGTATGCTTAAGTTATCTTTCAAAGTATCAGTCAAAATCATTATTTCTTATATAAAATTTGATAACAACAGAGTGATGGCAAAGTGTTGGGGACCAACCAGATACTCTGTTTAATACAACAACAAACAAAAAGACAAAAGAAAAGGTCCAAACAATATCAAAGATGTCTCGCGTCCTTTGGAGCCTCTCTGTTAGGCTATTAGGTATTCATTTCACCTAAGAGAGTTGCTGTCCTCTGTAAAGCTCCATCCTCCTTGGAGGCAAGTTCCTTAATAAACCCAGACTTCCAGTGCCGACTTTCCTTAAATGGCCTACCCCATAGAAATATGATCTTTGATGGCTCATGATACTTTAAAGAAATTCTCCTGTATGTTTCATTTAAGAATCAACTTTGTCACAGATGTTCCTCCTAAAATTCCTTAAGAGAGATAGCTTTAGACACAAAGGAGACTTGAGGTACAACTGAGGTCAAAGGCTTCAAAAATGCGAATTTGGTTTGAAAAGTGTGTTACATTTTATGAGATCTCTTTCTAGTCTTGTTTTCATCTCTTTCAAGGCTTCATATGTTTATTTATTATTGAACTGATGCCTTTATCCAAAGTGTCTTACAACATGATTGACTACATTTCTTGTGCTAATCTGAGCACAGGCAGGTGAAGCGAATTTCTCTTGGTCATATAGTGGTGTCAGTAGTGGGATTTTTCCAATGGTCATACAGTGTCATTAGCAGGATTTGAACCCGTAGGGTTTGAAATCAAAAGTCTTAACCATAATGCCACACTGCCTATGTTTCTTCTAGAGTGAATATGATTGAATGGGAGAACAGCAATATAAATTAGAGCGACTAATAGTATTAATCGGAAACATGGACTACAGTTTTGTAATCGTGGTAAAAGTGTTTTATTACCACAGACAACTGTCTATACATTTCACCAAATATTACTGAGCACACAAAGCAAATACTTTTAAATTGCAAGAGAAATGCTAATCCACAGTACAGATCGTACAGTATTATAATATTCTATTAACATTATACCTGTGTGAAGATAGTATGCATGTGCAGTGCAAATCAGGCAGAAAATGCATATCAGGCCTTCTTGAACACTATGTGAAGCAGAATGCCTGCCCCTCGAAACAATTACGAAATCTACATATTAATTGATGAGTAACGTATGTGTAATACTAGTAATGAAATTCAAGTCACTAACTGCAATGTGATTATAGGAATTTAAATTGTAATGTGTTATACAACTTCCTTACTGGGAAATGTAAATGTAACAAGAATACAAAATAGGGACAACTTAAAGTCTTGGGGACTTGTTAGTACCCTGTTTAATCAAAATAAAATGGTTGAAAAAGGAAAATAAAGCTGTCAATCCAATAATTGCTGATTTAATGCACATCTCTGTTCCAAGTTTGCTGTATGCTGACCTCCAGGAGCAATGTTGGTTAAGTAGCCCACTAGGTGGAAGAGTTGGGTTCTTCGGGTTCATTCCAGAAGTGACACCAGTGTGCCCCCCGGGTGAAGAAGTTAAAGATTGTGTTTCTTCTGTCACCACCTGTAGCCTTACCTCCACACTGCTGTGTTAATGCTCCCCACTTGCTTGACAATGTCTGAAATTAGGTTATAGTAACAGCCATCACTCTGACTACCTGCTAGGAAGAGCTTCAAAACCTGTGGCACCGAGGCCTAAAACGGTGTAACAACACTTTTGTTTGCCAATTTTTTTTATTATTTTTTATTATATTTGTCTCTCCAGCTATCACTAATATGTCTTTCCCATGTTTGCTTTACTTTATAAAAAATGCTTCATTTTTAAAATATTTTGGGATCCTTGCCATTAATCTGGCTTGATGTGGCAACAACAAGGATGTCCTATCCTGTCACACTAGGTATACTGATGTATACTGTGAATTTCCAAGACATATCACAGCTTAACTTTTTAAAGTTGCATGTAATACTTTATTAGTCATTGTAAAATAAGGATAACGCAACAAATATAGTTTGTGCATTAGTGTGTGTTTCATATAAACTAGAGATGCGTGCAGGCCATGACATTCCACAACTCTTTATAAGATGCTGACTATACAGGCATGGGTCGAAAATTTTATTAAAGACTAGCTGACATTGTACAGTACATTATATATTTTTTTTATTTTATATTCACATTTGTGGGGACTAGAGCATATTCTGTATGGCAGAAGAACACCTTCAATGGGCACCATATCATCTCAGGGCTTACTCATACACACACCCAAATAGCGCCAGTTTCTAAAAGCCACTATACACAACAAGTGTAGAAGGCTGAAACCCCACACCGAAGCACATAAAAAGATCATGCCAACTCTTATGGAGACAATGATCAGGAACAGGAATCAAAGACCAGTGAGGCAGCAGCACTAGCCACTTTACTGCCATGTTGACCTTCTATTGAGCTAATTAGATAGATAGATAGATAGATAGATAGATAGATAGATAGATAGATAGATAGATAGATAGATAGATAGATAGATAGATAGATAGATAGATAGATAGATAGATAGATAGATAGATAGATCTTTGTTTGTTCCCAGGGGCAAATTTGGTAAAAGCTACTTCCAAAATCAAGCAGTACATAAATTTTACTATGGGTTAGTACTGGACATTTTGATTCATTGAGTGCATCCTGTTTAATAATAATAATTCTTTCATTTATATAGCGCTTTTCTCACTACTCAAAGTGCTCAGCAATTGCAGGTTAAGGGCCTTGCTCAAGGGCCCAACAAAGCAGAGTCCCTATTGGCATTTACGGGATTCAGACTGGCAACCTTTCAATTGTCAGTGCAGATCCCTAGCCTCAGAGCCACCACTCCACCCTACACCTGTTTAAGTATATTGTGTTAAGTAATTATTTAGCAAATTGTTTGTTGTAATGAGTTAATTGGTAAAGAGTGTTACAATCACTTTCCCTTCTAAATAGTGACTTTAAATAATGAAAGTTTATCTCCTTTTAATTTTTTTGTATGAAATTTTGTATCTAGTGATCTAGAATAAAATTTATTTGAAAGCAAATAATCCATCCAGTATTCATCCATTATGAAATCTGGCTCAGGACAGCAAGAGCTGGAAGCTCTCTGGGCAGCATTGGACACAAAGCAGGAACACACCCATCCATTACACACTCACATTGGGTTTCAATTTACATTCAGATTTATGGATTGCATGGGGAAAATCAACACAGACTGTCCACTAAACCCCCCACCGCCAAGATATGTGCAAAATTTTGTAGGCTTGGAATTGCAACCATTCATTAAGCATTGCCCTACAAGCAAAGTCACTGCCCCACAACGTCACAAGTGTACGTCACTGTCAACGCATAACCCCTGAGGTCCTGCAGTCAGGAAGCAACTAGATGAATGAGCCACAACCTCTTTCTCTCCTGTCTACATTTTTAGGAAGTCTGAATCATTTATGTTCAAAAGAAATGTGTGCATCATTGTGTTATCACTTTGCAATGTTTAGTCTTGACATCAAAGTTCAGATATTTGAAAAAAAAGCAATGACACAAATGACTGTTTAGGACTGATGTAAATTAACCCACATAAAGAAAACTTCCCCTTATTAATTCTATAGGGTAGCTTGCTTTCATGAAAATCATGTAGAGGGTGACAACAAAATGTCCATTAATTTAATTTAAAAATGAGACTTAGGGACTTAACCTTAGAACAATCTACTTTATTTTCATTAGAAAAAGTTCTGAAGAAGCCTGGACTTTTCATAGTTCTTTTTAAAAGACCTAGTGGCTCCAAAAAATTTTTGTGACTTCTGAGTAAGTATTCTTCTTCTTCTTCTTCTTAAGCATTCCTTTGATTTTTAAACTTGCATTTTCCTATTGAAGGTCAATGAAAAGCCAGCCCTGGATGGGATTTGACTTCATAGTAATACTCTCACATACTGGACCAATTTAGAGTCGTGTGTAATTGAAGCCAGAATGCCAAGCACTAGAAGTCAAAGGGAAAACTCCTTCCCATAGAAAGACTCCACTCTTCTCAACAGAAAATATTTGAGAGGCACTCACATGGATCGTGTTGCTTAAGCAGTTCCGGTATATTATAATTTCAAGTTTAACCTGTGACCTTATAAGATGTCTTTGGAACTGAAAGAAGAAGGCGGGGGTATCCCCAGAGTAAAGCTCAGAAATAAAGGGAGAACATGCAAACTTCACACAGAGGCCACTCAGGTGGTAAATCAAACTGAGATCCAAGTACTTATGTGAGGCCATGTTACTTTTAAAGTCACTGTGCTAGTCTCTTGTTCACACCTGCAGAATAACCCATCACTTTTTATATTGTGTCGTGAGAAGTGATGTGCACTATCATATTTTTTCATTAGGAATTTCATCAGATCTTGTCATTGGGATCTTTTATATAGAGTTTGGTACTTTCTCCATTTGTGTGTTAAGCATGAAAATCAAACACATAGTCTTCAGTTGTGAGAAACTTTTTGTCCCCCCGCTGTGAAAGCAACCCATTCATTCAATTTCCCTAACTCATTAGGTTATGGGGTAACTGGAGAGCAATGAA
Source organism: Erpetoichthys calabaricus (assembly GCF_900747795.2). Taxonomy (NCBI): domain Eukaryota; kingdom Metazoa; phylum Chordata; class Cladistia; order Polypteriformes; family Polypteridae; genus Erpetoichthys; species Erpetoichthys calabaricus. The sequence continues at coordinate 43,361,772 of NC_041401.2, forward strand.
GCAATTGTTGGGCACAAGGTGAGAAGAACACCTGGACAGGGCTCCAGTCCATCTCAGGGTGAACACATGCACACACACTAAGGTCAATTTAGCAACCTCAATCCAACTATCCTGCAAGGCACTGGATTATGGGAGCAAATGGGAACACCCAGAAGAACCCATGTGGACAAAGGGAGAACATACTGACTCCATGCAGGGAACACCCAGGACAACCTTGATCTCCTTACTGTGAAGCAGCAGTGCTACCACTGCACCAGTTTGCCACACTGCAACCCACTTAAAGACATAACAAGGGTCAGCTGACTACTAAGGGTCCTGGGTTAAAATCCTTGGTCTGTCCATTGCATGTGTGGTTTCTGCTTATTCTTTGTGCTTCTTCGTGTTTTCCTTTGGTTACTCTGCTTGTCCTCCAAAATTCCAAACGGGAAGGTCAGGTTTACAATGTGAAGGCAGATGAAAGTATGAGTATGCCCTGCACTGAATTGACATCCCACTCAGGGTTAGCTCCTGAAATGGATAGGTGGGTTCAAAAATGCATGAATGGAAGTTGGAATTCTGGACGTGTTGGGTTAATTGGTGGCTTTAAAATTGCCTCAAGAAGTATATCAGTGGACCCTGCGATGGACTAGCACCCCATCCAGGGTTGAATCTTTCCTTGCAAATGACATTTCCATGGTAGGCTCCATTTCATGCAAATGGATACTGAAAACAGATTAATGGACTGATTTAAGCTGGTTTGATAATGGATGGGTGGATAGAAGGATGTTTGAATGGTTTCAGGGTAACATCACACCTAGAACTAAAAGTCACACTTCATTGGTTGTTAACCTCAGATTTAGTCCATCTTTTAGAAATTCTACAAAGGTCTTTGTTGCCACATTTGGACTTAAGTTGCACTTTCCCCAAATGCATTTCCAGATGGCAACTGGTGTTGCTAGAGTCACAATGCACACCAGCTGGTGTGACCTGACTTTAGATGAAGCTCTAAAATATTAATAAATAACAACACAAAATACAAATTATTTATTTAGTTGCTTTACCCCATGCAAATTTGGGCCACATTCAGATGCCCCTGAAACCGATGATCTTAATGTCTTTAAACTTTGCTTAAGCTACATTTATTTGACATAAAGGCTCACCGGTGCCTCTGTTTCCTCAGACGTTTGCATTCCTCCAGACTTCTGCAGGTGCACAGTAGAGTCCATCCTCTCTGGCTGAATCATGTCCTGTTATGGCACCTGTTCAGCTCAAGACTGTAAAGCACTATAGAAGGTGGTGAAGGCGGCACAGAATATTACAGACACGCAGCTGCCTTCTGTTCAGGACATAACAACACTTACAAAGGCAAACAGAATCAGTAGAGAAGAGACCTCATCCATCCTGCACAGCCGCTTTTCTCATTCCTACTTTCCGACAAATGGCACAGAGCATAAACAGTCACGCCAGTAGATTCAGGGACAGTTTCTGCTCTCAAGTTGTATCATAAAAACAAATATTGTACCATAACAAACTGTGTGCATAAATATTGCGGAACAGAGTGACTTGCAGAATTACAAAAATATTTGGGGTGTCTACCCGTCCACCCAGTTTAATTCCGAGCCAACAAACAAAGGTATTAAACTTTGAAGAAATAAACAGGCACTCAGAGGAGTAGCAACACCCACAACAAAGGTTTAGCCAATCTGGCTCTATTTCAGTGGGCCTGACTGGGAAGCTCCATCTTGTCAAAGGCTCAGGTAACAAGTGAGACGCCTCCTTTCAGTGATGGACGTATTTATATGCCCCAATCAGGAAGGGGCGGGACCTTTTGGAGTATTGGGGGCATAATCATTCGCCCTCCTGGGCCATCTTCTCTGAGCTGCGGAGTCAGAGACAAGACAGTTAGTGACAGCACCCCCTCTTATCCTCGGGTGATCAAAGCTGGCAAGGTGATCCTCAGACACTCATGCATGACAATGTTATAATATGAGGGTAAATCAAAAAGTAAAGGCAATTTGAAAATTACGCAGTAACCGTAACAGATGGAAGCTGATGCAATACAACACATTCCAGACTCCTGTGATGATCCACATGAATACTAAGAGAATCTTAACCAGAACAGAGAGATTGGGACCCAATCCTAAAACCAGCCATGATTTTACTTGGTGAGTTCCTACTACATTTGTGACTTTTATAGCCAGACTGAGCTAGTCTACTGATTCGAATGGAAAGACTACAGCGCACTCATACAAAAAGTCTATTGGGCAAAACTAATTTGGTAGGACCCCCCGGTGGCTTCTTGGACCCTAACAGCTGCTTTTATCATTATGCAGGGGCAGCTTTGAACAAAATTCTTGGCTCTTATGTTATGGAGAAGCAGCTAACCCAAAGGAAGAAACTGCAAGTACCTCAAAGTCTTGTTTATGAGGGGATTATGATGTTGATTTATTTAATTTATTACTACTATGGATGATGGTTTAGTGATAGATGAGAGCTAATAACTCAAATAAAACTGTCTATTTTATGGGAGGGAAAGCAGTTACCCCAAATGACAAAAAAATGTAAGTACCTCAAAGTTGTGTTCACTAGTGAGAAGACAGAGAAGACTGTCAGGTTGACTAATGAGGTAGGTGTGGTGACAGCAGCACTAATGACAGTGGTTTATGGTGAGTTGCAACTCTTGACCTAAAGGTCCATCTACAGCCCTATACTACTGTGGATTGTGGCCACAATAATACAATTACAGGTATAAGTGGTTCAAAGCAGGTTCCTCTTGTCCATGACACAACAATTTGGTATATAATTTGAAATGACCTTGCAGCGGAGCCACTTTGGATGGAGAGGAGCCAGTTGAGGTGATTTAGACACCTGGTGGGAAGTGTACCAGGTCCTTTGAAAGGAGGCCTGAGAATTATTTATTGCAGATGGCCTGGGGATGTCTAGGAAATTTAAACCAGTCCTGCCTAGCCTATGATCTTCATGGGAACAAATAGAAACAACATTATTGAAGAGGTAAGTAAGTTAACATAGTTCTTCCATGGATCATAACATTTTTTGCAACTTTCTAAAAACATTGACAGGATCAAATTTACACCTAAGAAGCAGTCTACCTCCCTAATGGAATATGCCTTTTTAAAACTCTGAAGAACATTTTATTACATCCATTCATGCATCCATCTTTTATGAAAGAAAAACATTACACAAAACCCAAGCCTGTGATGACATGAACCTCCAATTCAGCTGTTTCTGGTGCTGTTCGGCCAAAGGCTATCTTTTCTTGTTTACCATGTCAGAATGCAGTCAGACATGCTTATTATCATTCTTATCTGGGCTAAACTATCCTGAATCCAGAAGAACCATTCTGCTACTTCATCTCCTAGCAATAAATGTGTCAGTGAAACAACATGCCCTCTTCTGCTCCTACAGAATAAGGTTATCTTGCATCTCTTGGTGTTGTTTGATCTGTATTCCATCACTCAATGTTTTTGTGGCGCCTTTCATAGTTTACACTGGCATATATCACTTACAATACAATTGACATTACCCAGTAAAAGGAATCATACCTAATAGAAGTCGTGTGTGCTAATGGGTGAATTTGCTAACCAGATTTCCTCCATTTAACGTATTTATTCATCTGATGTCCACTTCCTAAGTGCAGTGGTCAATGTTATGACAGATTATGAAGATTTATGTACATGTGTTATAGATTGCAAAACTGGTGGCAGAGTTTTAGTGCTGCTGTCTCTCTGCTCATGGAGACTGTGTTGAAATCCCAGTCTGAACACGGTCTGTGTGGCTTTTATATGTTCTCACAATGTCTATGTGGGTTTATCCAATGGTCACCTGCATATTCCAAAGATACGTACATTTGGTTAATTTGTGCCTCTAAATTAGCCCAATGTGCCATCCAGTGTTGGTTCCTGCCTTGCATTCAGGAATACTACAACTGACTTGTTAGAATTGGAATGGCAAGATTAGTAAATAGATGAGAGCATGGATAATTCCCAAAATATTTACCAGTGTAAATGCTTTTCATGCCCTTCATTGTGGAATGTGCATGTTCACCTTGTGTTTGTGTGGGTGTCAGGTGGACCACTGACTATGAACTGGACCAGGATGAATGACTGCTGGTGTATGCTTGAGGTTATAGGCACCTCACCCACCTGTGCTGATTGAATTCTGTGCATTACAATGTCCTACTCCCTGATTGGTCACCATTCATGGAACAAAGCCATATTCCAGAATAGCAGACATAGAGGAGCTGCTTTCCACGGCACTTGTGTTGATTTACCTGTATGCATCTAAATTGCATTTTGTACAGTTTGAATGCTTGATGCTTATGCAAAAGGCAAATACGCTACAGGTGCCACAGACTGTACCAGATGCTACAGTTTTGTGATAAATCCCGTGGCTGGTGGTATTACCGTCCTTTAAAGGATTTTTTCAGCTGATGCATACATGACAAGTGTAGGCAAACATGTACATCATGTGTGTTTCCAGTCATTTTTGTGTGGATGAGGACACTTTGGTGAACGATGTGAAAATGCCTGTGTGAACAGAGACTGATATCATTTAAAAATGCCGTTGTTAAATGAAAACATAGAAGTGTAAACGTAGCCTAAGCATGCCCTGTAAAGTAACAGCTTTCTGTCCAGCACTGATTCCTGCTTTGCAATCAGTATTCTCAGGACAGATACCAGGTTTTGAAGATCATCACAAGGATGAACCGCCTTTTATTGTAATCTTGTGATTTCATAAAGCACCATGAAATGGGGTCTTTTGTTGACAACACTATATAATACAAAAGATGGTTAAATGATAACCATTATAGTAGCTATGTGTTCAAAATTCCACAGTGTGGATACCCAGCAGGAAGGACAGGCATCCTGGCCAGGATAACAGAAAGTTTCATACCTGTCCAGGATGCCAAAATGGAAAGAGAATGGACTCACCAGCAGCAGGTTGTCAGGTGGCAGTGTTCCTCAAGGCTAAACCTGATTAGGACACCCACAGGGTTGTATGGGAAATGAAGTACAGAAACGCAACCCTAACGGGGTCTTTGGGGTCTGCCAGAGGATGCTGTCAGGGGAGGACTGCCCTGGTTTCCACATGACCTGGAAGTGCTCCAGATGACTGGGACAAGAGACCGGAAGCAATTCGTGGGTGGTGCTTAAAAGAAAACCCACTGCCTCATTTGAATTAAGTCAGAGTCCGGAGGCAGTGGGCTACGCTCTTTGGGGAGTAAGAAGGATTGTGTTTGGTGTGTTTTTCATTATTATTCTTGTAAAGAAGGTATTAGGTTCTCAAAAAAAAAACATTATTGGAGCACAAGTGTGTCTGGGGAGATATTGTGTGTGTGGTTTGGCGCTCAGTGGTGCCCCCTTGTGGTTACTGCAGCTATTGAAAAGGTTTAAGCATTGAGTATGATGTGTACACGAAATAAAACTTTCACAGTCCAAGTATCTTCGTTTTAAAGGTTTTACTGAAATTTAAAGCAGAAGCAGTTCATACAAGAATAAAGATATTATATATATATATATATATATATATAGCACTCATAGTCTGAAACACGATCTGAATGTATGGGTGGTTACCTACCAGGTAAAGCATGTGGTTGGTCTACAAGTCGGCAAACATCTGCCACACCCTCTCATAACATATATATATATATATATATATATATATATATATATATATCTGTGGTGGGCTGATGCCCTGCCCGGGGTTTGTTTCCTGCCTTGTGCCCTGTGTTGGCTAGGATTGGCTCCAGCAGACCCCCAGTGACCCTGTAGTTAGGATATAGCGGGTTGGATAATGGATGGCTGGATGGATGGCTATATATATATATATATATATATATATATATATATATATATATATATATATATATACAGTATATATATATACAGGCGTGAGAAAAAGTAGGTTTACAGTTCTGAGAATTTGAAACACAAAGTTTATTCTTGTATTATTATTTATTTATTAATTATTGCATTATTTATTTGTATTATTTGTCATCTTATTTGTCTTCTTCTTCTTATTACTACTACTGAAATTGTTATGAATCCTTTTGTATCTTTTTTTATCATAACCTGCATGTCTTTTTCCATACAAACAACTGTAGACCTACTTTTGCCCACCCCTGATATATATATATATATATATATATATATATATATATATATATGGAAGGGAAGGTCTGTGATACGGTTTGCATATTTGCAGGTGGAGATCCACAAAGGGAGAAAAAATGAATCACGTATCATAAAGTACTTTTTATTCCTGAGCTTTCTACCCTTGCCAGGGGTCTTCATCAGAGGATAATGCTTAGACTTACAAGTATATAGTATAGTATATATATATATATATATACTAGCTGTCCCCCATGTCTCTGCCCATGTAGTAGGGAAATGGGAGTGCCCGGCTCCCTATTCTTGACATCACGCTTCCTACTCCCCTCGGCTCGCAGCCTCTGTCTCGGATGCGCGCAAATAAATCGCTCCTGCAAACAAACTATGATTCTTAGCGAGATGAGAGAAGTCGCAAAATCAACTGGAATGTTCAAGCAAATTATAGAAAAAAACATGATCTAAATCCGTTATGTAGTTCTCTTGTGAAAAGTGGACAGAGCTACAGACAGACAGATGGACGGACATTGGATTTTACATATATAGAGATATAGCTATGTAAAAGTAACACTCTATCATAGTTAAGCAAATACTTTTGTGAATTTAAAATTAAATTGAAATTACTAAGATTAACTCTTACGCTTGTCTTTTCCAAAGGCACAATGTTTTTTAATAAGTACAGATGTCAGCCATCACTGTGGCTGACCGAGCCTTCAACAGCAAGGAGACTGAAAAAGACAAAAGACTGTGTGTGACTGCTTTCTCCGATTTCTTTCTTTTTTTTAGTACATTTATTTTACACCACCTTTCCTTGGTTTGGACATGTGCAGAGGAGAGATGCTGGGTACATTGGGAGAAGATGCTAAGGGTAGAACTTCCAGGGAAGAGGAAAAGAGGAAGGTCTAAGAGAAGGTTTATGGATGTGGTGAGAGAGGACATGTAGGTGATAGGTGTAACAGAACAAGATGGAGAGGACAGAAAGATATGGAAGAAGATGATCCACTGTGGCAACCCCTAACGGAAGCAGCCAATAAAGAAGAAGAAGATTTTAAACTACCTTTCCATTTTCTGAAGCTGATTTTTTTTTCCAGTTTACTACTCACTTAATCAAAGAAGGTAACCCTGGGTAGGATGCCAGTCCTCCTTAAGGTTCTTTCTCTGTCCCTAATAAGGTTTTTACAGCAACGCAGTAAACAAAACATAATGCAAGTGATTCAAATACCAACAAGTTGTTGTATCCCATGCACCAGTTGACCTCAGTTTGTTCGTGATACTACTGCTGTCACAACCTCCGCAATTTGCTTTCAAAACAAAAGAGCATCACACAGGGAATCCCCATTTTACGCATTTGTTTTTCATAGTTTGAGTATGCATAGTGCACAGAGGAAGACGCTGACTGCAGAGAGGACAGTTTCTTTTTTCATTCCATGTTATTTTTAACGCACAAACCCAAAAAGCGATTAAAAAAGGAACTGAGAAATTGTTTAGCTTGTCTTTTGACCCCATGGAAATAGTTGGTGAAACCTGAACTTGTATCCATCTATGAGGGTTGTTACTTTTTATGGTTTTCAAATTAAATGCCAAATGTGAGAACAAGATTGCCTTTCAGTATACCTTGTGACAACTTCTCTTATTTTCCTCCCACACTGCAAAGGGCAGACTCTGTGTGAACAACTATGGGAGTGTGAATAAGTGTGTCCAATGATGGACTGGCATTGTGCCCTGGGATAGTCACCAGCTCCTCGTGACAACAAATTAGATTATGCAGGTTAACAAAGTGGATGGATGGATCATCGAAAATGATTTGCAAGGTCGGACTTTATTTTAAACAGTTCACTTCACACCATTCTAGTGCATTGCAAGCGGTGTAGCAACAGGAGGATCAGGAACACAGTACCTCAAAAAAGGAAAGGAAGAAAACAAAAAACAAAAGAGTTAAGAAGATTAGAGCACAAATAAGGAATGATAACAGAAAGTTAACACACAAAAAGCCATTAAGAAGGCCAACAGAATTTTAGTTTATATGACACAATGTGTAGAGGTTTAGTCTCCAGGATACAAAAAGGACATAGCAGTGTTAGAAAACGTCCAGAGAAGAGCGACTAGGCTGATTCCAGGGCTACAGGGGTTGAATTATGAGGAAAGATTAAAAGAGCTGAGCCTATACAGTTTAAACAAAAGAAGATTAAGAGGTGACATGATTGAAGTGTTCAAAATTATGAAAGGAATTAGCCCAGTGGATCGAGACTGTTATTTTAAAATGAGTTCATCAAGAACACATAGACGCATTTGGAAACTTGTTAAGTGTAAATTTCACACAAACATTAGGAAGTTCTACTTTACACAGAGAGAACCACAGACAGGTGGAATAAGATTTCAAGTAGTGTGGTAGGCAGTAGGAATTTAAAGACCTTCAAAGCTCGACTTGATGTTATTTTGGAAGAATTAAGTAGATAGGATTGGCAAGCTTTGTTGGGTTGAATGACCTGTTCTCATCTAGATTGTTCTAATGTTCTAAAACAATAGTATGTAAACTTAATTCAAATATCTATATGCATAAATATATAAAAATAAAATTGTAATACCCTCTATCTGTCTTTGGATTTCTCAGCTTCATCTAAAGTTATTTAATCATTCTGTATACAAAGGAATTAATTTCATCCCTCGCATTTCTTGTCTGTTTGTTTGTTTGCCATTCATGCAGAAACATCTGTACCATTTTTCATAAAATTTTTCATGTAGGGTGAAGCTGTTCCAACTTAACATATAGGCTGTATCAAGGATGTTGTAATAGTGGGGGCAAATCACAAACTGTGCATTATTCCAAAACTAGACAAAGAGCCCGTTTTGAAAACGTAAGATGAAACGGGCACGAGTGGAATAGTATAATATATAATAAGTATAAGCACCACAAACCTGATGATATAGGTGTATTGAATGAATGCGTAATTAGGCCTTGAGCTGTAGTCAAAATCGCCTTTCAGGCCTCTAGAGCTTTAATCAAAGTCACCTTTCTCTTTGAATTTTTGCAGCCGTAAATCCGCCGCTGGTTTTTCGGGCAGCTGAGCAGAAGGCGACTGTGCATTCGGCTTCGGACATGAGTGAGTGAGTGAGTGAGTAAGTGAGTGAGTGAGTGAGAAGACTGGCGAATTATGTATTAAGATTCACCAATCTTGCATTAATGAATGAGTTGATCTTAATAAAATTTTGCATGTATAATAAAGAAGAACCAACTTAGAATCCAGGTGACATGGCGTTTCACAGTTTCATCAAGAAATTTGTAATTAGGAAGTCATCACTCCAAAATAGCTGAGGTCATACTTCATAAAATTTTGCATGTGAATTACTTAGTTTAGATTAGATTACATTCAATAAACTTTATTAATTCCAAGGGGAAATTCAGATGCATACAGTAGCAGAAGCATGAAAAAAGGATACAGTCTCATGGGACAAATAATAGAGCCACTCAATCAATCAATTAATTGATAAATAAATAATGTTTATTGTGCAGATATTTCAAAATTTAATTTAACAAGTACATCGGGAGGAAGCATTAAATTGCCTGATAGCAGTGGGAAGAAAAGTTTAATTTTTAAGCATAAAAACCCTTAATACACTATAGGGCTGGTCAAACGTTCCATCGAGAAATGGGGTTGTAAATGGGGGTCAGGCCACAAAGCCAAAATTGTGTTATCACAACAAAACTGTTCAGTCAATGGAAATATGGAGTACTTGCCCTGTCATTTTGGTTTGGCCCTACAGTGATTCAGTGGAAAAGCCAGCGGGAGGATGGTGGTAAGTGACAGGGGACCAACACAAACCTGGCTGTGTTTACTTTCACAATATTTCACATTTACATTTTTGTTCATGTAATTTAAAATATAGGCTTCATGTAAGTTCAAAAATTGCACTTTGAAGTCATAATGGGAGGACTAACAGCACAAAAAACACCTTACTCCTGAAAGAGCTGAGTAAATGTTCATGAAATTTTGCAGTTCATTTAATAAGGTTAACCTGACTTAACACAGAGAGGGCATGAAGTTTGGAAAGTGTCATCATGAACAGGGGTTCAATAGAGGGAATAACACAAGAACTGACATGCCACAATAGTGATTCAGTTACTCAGCAAGTCATCCAGTTTATTAACATGGGATTAAATATCTATTTATGAGAGCACAGTCAACCAAGAAATATAAAGAACTAGCGCTGATGGCTCCAACCCAGCAGGAGATAACGCAATTATGGAGTCCAATCATACCCAAAAAGAACAAATTCCTGACTCATGAGAACATAGAAAGTGATTGAGAAGACGGATGGGACACTTGCATTTCAGCCAGCAATGACAAAAGGGTCAACATTAAAAAAAACACAAGTAATCCCTTTCATACTCTAGATGCCATAATGGATGGAAAGGCCTCTTGCCTGGGATTACAAATAATAACTTACCAGGGACAAAGACTAATGGTAGTTCATCTACCAAAGGCCATTCATCCCCTAGTTTGACAGGTGTCAGTGTTTCTCGGGCAAAGGTCCCTGATTGGACACCAGCAAGTATGGATGGGAGCTGTATTTCTGAAGAGCAACCCTGTTGGGGTCCCGGGGTGCCACATGAGAGCACTGCCACCTGAAGACCACACTACTTTGGAAAGCTTCCCCATGACCTGAAAGTGCTTCCAGCCATGCCATGCCACCTCGTCTTGATCAGAGAGTCTGAGTCAGGAGAACGAGGACGACACTTACTGTTGGGGTGGAAGGAGACAGGAAGATGTCTGAGTTATTGGACTATACTGTGTGGACAGACCTAAAAGTCTGTCAAGGTATTGCTATAAAATAAAATAGCACTTTTAACTTGGAACTGTGTCTGTGGTGGTTGTGTCTGGTGTTTGAGGCGTTCCCTAGAGTCCACAACATTTATGGAAATATACCCATGCAATGCCACATATAAGATGGTTTCTAAACCTTCTCCACACACCTGATGAAGGCTAAACTCCTGAATTGTACTTTTTACCTACTTGCCTTTACGATGTTTAAATAACCTTTAAGTTTTTCTCCTTTGCAAATGCATGTTGATGTCACTCTTCACTAAATCACAAATATATGCATATATAACAAGAATAGTAAAAATACAAGTGTTACTTTATTGTGTGGGCAATAATGAATGTGCATTCAAAAACATCAATGTCAGTAATTAACAAAACGACATTTATGAGTTAAATTTTAACACAAATACCAACAACCACAAGTGTGCTGACAGTACAGACCAATATGTAGTGCACTGAACAAAATTCTCAAACTTTTGAACGTTTTTCTTTTAATGTACCAGAAAAATTGTGGTCAGTGACCCCTTGTAAATAATCCCAAGGAATGAGTGCTGTTGAATAAATCATCTTCTAGTGGCCAATGCATTTCAAGTTGCAGCTGTTAATATTGACTTAAAGAATATCATCAATACCTTCTTCAGATCATCACGAATCCAATCTCAACACGACCATTATATTTACACCAATCTATTATTACAGTTTTCCCTCAGAGGAGGGATGTTCAAGATTAATTGGCTAAATTAAACCTGACACTTCAGTACACATTACCTCAATGGGGGAAAACAAAGCATCAATATAAGAATAGGAATAGATCAACCATAGCAGAGTCTTTGGATCAGTGATTCTTAACCTTTTTTGAGTCACGGACCCCTTTAAGAATCTGATGAAAGCTATGGACCTCCTTCCAAAGAAATATTCACATAAACACAACTTTGCATGCAGTGAATATAATGTACTTTATTTATCGAGATTTGATTGTCCCATACAATAATATATGACATACACAAAGTATTATTAAACTTTAAAGTAAAAAGCACTCCTTTTTATGCAAAAAGTAATGTCCACTCATTATAATTATTAAATACTTGTGTAAAGTAAAACAGGTCTACTACTACTACATCTATTCATTTATTCTAAATCATGCATAATAATAATATTATCCAAAGGGGACTGGGCGGTCTCGTGGCCTGGAACCCCTACAGATTTTATTTTTTTCTCCAGCCTTCTGGAGTTTTTTTTTGTTTTTTCTGTCCACCCTGGCCATCGGACCTTACTCCTTTCTATGTTAACTAATGTTGTCTTATTTTAATTTCTTATTTGTCTTTTATTCTTCTTTTCTTCATTATGTAAAGCACTTTGAGCTACTTTTTGTATGAAAATGTGCTATATAAATAAATGTTGTTGTTGTTGTTGTTGTAATAATTGTTTGCATTTATATAGCGCTTTTCTCACTACTCAAAGCGCTCAGCAATTGTAGGTTAAGGGCCTTGCTGAAGGGCCCAACAGAGCAGAATCCCTTTTGGCATTTATGGGATTCAAACCGGCAACCTTCCGATTGCCAGTGCAGATTCCTAACCTCAGAGCCACCACTCTGCCACGGATGCTGGGAGTAGTCTTGAGAAAAGAAATACAGGAATACAGCAGCGTCGTAACAATACATAGTGCACTCCTCAGCTAAATCTTGCCAGTCTAGTGTCTAAGCTGCTGACTTCTGTTTTGTGCCCAGAAGGCTTCTGGGTTCTTAAACGTGAACTGGATAAGAGAATTTAAAATGAACAAATAGGTTGATTCAGATAAATGGATATGTGACCGGATGGTTCCTAAATGTTCCCTCTACTGGTTAAGATTGTTAGATGCTGGAAAATAAGCATGCAGTGTGTTACATTGAAGATTTGAAAACACACCAAAATATGTGGTGTAGTGGTTAAGCCTTTGAAGCTCAAACTCTGAGGTTGTTGGTTCAGATCTCACTACTGATACGGTGTGACCATAAGCATGCCACTTCATCTGACTGCTCCAAATGGAAAAAAAAAAGAAATAGCCAGTCATATCAGTTAAACATTGTAAGTCACCTTGGATAAAAGAGGCAGCCATGCAATAATAATAGAGGTGGTCTAATGATTAAATGGCTCATACTTTCAGGGATCCGGGTTTGATTCCCATTCTGGTTACTGTCTGTGGGCACTGCAGTTTTCTCTCCACACCCCAAAGAGAAGCAGATTAGATCAATCAGTATTTATTAATGGCCCCAGTGTCTGAGTGTGTGTCCCGTCCAAAGTTAGCTTCACCTTCAGGTCCGGTGTATACAGCTTTAGGAAATTAATGGATTGAAAAAAGTATTTCATATAACACTATTACTGACAATACCACCCTCCACACACACACCTTCGACTCTAAGGAGCCCTAATTGTTTGAATGTTTTATTAAACAGAAATCTTTTTCAGCTTTACCTTCTGTGGCACAACTGACAACCAGAAGTTAATACCCAGAAGTTGACTGATTAGCAATAACAATCACGACAACAATCTCCTTTCAGGTTTGGTTTCCTGCTTTGTGGCCAGTGCTGTCAGGATAGGCTTTAGTTCTTGAACTGGGTAAATGTGTTATAATATTAAAGTTAATACATATTTGGACAAAAAGTTAATTATTCATAAAGCAACAATTTACTCTCTGCTATGTGCCAGATAAAGAAAAAATCCCTTTTTGAAGTTGTAGGGGGGTTCCCAAACACAAAAGTACAAAATCTCTAATTATTATTCTACTAAACCACATTGAATCCCCAGGGTTCTCAGATGAAAGCCACCAGAACAATTTCTTAATTTATAAAGGAAATGAATGCCATGAAACACCCACCACCATCTAGGAAATTCCAAGAACTGGATTAAACATGCAACATCCAATAAAATAATAATAAAAAAACACACACACATAAAAAGGGAAAAGTCCTTATGGCAGAACATTTTTATTAATATGCAAACCTTTTGAAATGAAGGATTTTTTTCCAATAATTATCATTGCTTATAATTATCTGAACAATAGATATATGAGCTACATACTTTAAGTGCTAACGCAACTGGAACACTGAAAAATTGACTTAAAAAATATTGCATTTAACATCACACTTTTCTGATGATTGTAAAATATTAGGTGGGAAAATTATTATTATGAATTGCTGCAATGAAATGTACGGAAGTAATGTAGAACATAACATTAGTTATTTAGTAGCTTAACTTCTGGCCAATCAATGGCCTATAGGCTCTGCCCATTTATTTTCACAATTTTAGATAAGAAAACAAACACAGTCTTAAATAGAACACACACTGAACAGAGGCAAACACAAGAACACATACAACTTCAATAAAAACTATGTACAGTTGAAAATGTAGTCAGTCTCTTGTTGAACTTGAGCACAAAGTCCTTTAAGGTGCCCACTCGAGGAGTAAACAGTTTTAAATAAAATTCAGCCCATCTCGCCTTGGTTAGCTGGAATGGAAACTGGAGGACTCGGACTCTGTGGACACTGATGAAAGCCCAGTTCGTTTTTGCTTTGAGAGCATTTTCAAGCTGGATCCTCGGCTGAAGGACAGTGCATTTCTCGCAGACTTCTTGAACTTGGCACCCAGGAATGCGTACAAAATGGGATTGAGGCAACAGTGGAAATATGCCAGAGGTTCTGTAATCATAATCCACATGTTCAAAACGTCTTCTAGATGGCAGCTGTGCTTGATGACATTCAGCATCATTAAGGCATCAATGAAAATGCCAATGCAGTATGGGAGCCAGCAAGAGAAGAAGGCAATGATGAGGAAGACGGTGGTCTTCAGAGCCTTACGTTTCTGCACACCTTTCGAACCCTGGGAAAGCTTGATGATAATAACACAATAGCAGGACAGAATTACCAGGCCAGGCATCAGCAAACCAACAATAATGTGCTGGAAACGGAAAACAATGTTCCAGGTTAGAGAAGAAGCCTGTGGGTACACATGCTCGCATACCACTCTGCCATCTGAATTATGAACCGAGGCAAACACAAGGTCCGGGACTGTGAGAATTAAAGCGGGTAACCATGCGCCTACATAAATAACCCTGTCGGCCAGCAGCATCCTCAGCTCTTGACTACTGGTGGCATGCACAACTGCCATGTAGCGGTCGAGACTGATGAATGCCAAAATGAGAACACTGCTGTATAGATTTACAGTGTAGATGCTGTGTACCATCTTGCACAGAACACCACCAAAGTGCCAGCTGCTGGCAGCATATGCTGCCCAAAAGGGCAAGGAAAGCACAAACAGGAGGTCTGCCACAGAAAGATGAAGTCGGTACTTGTCGGTCATCGTTTTGGACTTTTTCTGGTAGCCCATCACAATGATCACCAATCCATTGCCAAAAATGCCCATGATGAAAATCACGGAGTAAATGACGGGGAGAAAAATCTGCTTAGAGTCGCTGTATCCACTGCTCTCGCAAGGCAGCTTATAATCGATGTCCTCTCCTGATCCGGACTCATCACCAGTCATGTTTTCTACCGAAAAGTCCAACTCCAGGACACCCTATAAGAAACAGAACACGGAGAGTCAGTTGGCTGTCTTTTTTTTTTCCAGGCAAAACACTCAAGAACAGGTAAATTTCACAGGGATTTCCCAAGAACGAGTTCCTGCTAAAAAGCATTCAACACACATGCAGAAGAGAAGAAAAGCGAAACCAGTCATATAGAAATGCCATGCATAATTAGTTTACAACTAACGGTCCCTTAGGGGGTCCTCAAATGTCACTGCCCTACAGCTAGAAACTATATCTTAAACCGACTTTGTAAAATGTTTTAAGATTTTTAAGCCGGTAAAATAAGCTTTTTTTTAATTTTGAATTTTTTTTATCGAAAATTATTTATATAATGGCAAAACCATCACTTAGTCATTACATCTATGCAACATTTATGAAAATACGCGAGATCAGACAAATGAGGAATCCTAACAGTCGCTTTACTACGCAGCCGTGTTTTCGCAGAACGTTGCACCTGTATGGTGTACAGATTAGCACTGCTTGCTGCCTTTGTATGGAACAGACAGACAAGCTCCAAATCCCCGTCCCTGACACGCATTCTGTCGCGTTTGCGAGTTTTCACCCACTGCCCATAGGCAGGCAGCGTAGACGGAGAATGAGGGAGTACACGATTGTGCCCGGGCTTGCGTGCGTGCGCGCGCTCTGCTTTAGACAGGCGCCCCATGCAGCGCAGAAGAGCCCCGTTTAGTTGCCGATGCAACTCCATTGGGCACCTGCCACCCTGTAGTGTAGACTGGGGTTCAGAAATGGGAAGACTACGTCACGCCTGTGACTACCTATTGGATACTGACAAAAGCACGAAACACCTTAAACTGTTAAGAGATTACGAAATGTGTCGTGTAAAAAGAAATGCTAGACAAGTACGACGGCGCTGACTAACACATCTATAATAAATTTTTCGTTTTAGTTTAGAATTTTTAAAATTCACATATAGATCTAATGCGGTGGCGCAGTGGTAGCGCTGCTGCCTCGCAGTTAGGGGACCCGGGTTCGCTTCCCGGGTCCTCCCTGCGTGGAGTTTGCATGTTCTCCCCGTGTCTGCGTGGGTTTCCTCCGGGCGCTCCGGTTTCCTTCCAAAGACATTGAGGTTAGGTGGATTGGTGATTCTAAATTGGCCCTAGTGTATGCTTGGTGTTTGTGTGTGTCCTGCGGTGGGTTAGCACCCTGCCCAGGATTGGTTCCCTGCCTTGTGCCCCGTGTTGGCTGGGATTGGCTCCAGCAGACCCCCGTGACCCTGTGTTCGGATTCAACGGGTTGGAAAATGGATGGATGGATCTAATGCGGCATTTCAGTTTACAGTGCATGAGGAGTTAGACCATGCCTAAAAGTCTCTGGGTAGAGTCCTTTGATGGGAATCCTTCGAAATGATTTTAATCTTCATTAACAATTGATTAGCAACGACAGCATCACAACACCTGTTGATCGCTCATATTCTTCAGATTTCATTAACCAAACGTCTGCGCTTTTTTTAAAAAAAAAAAAACAAAAACAAGACATCCACGGCGGAGTCGGTCTCTTATTAGAAGGAAAACATACACCACGTGCTAAAGCAAAGCAAAGCAGAATGAAGGATAACTGAATTTTACTTACATCGTATGCACCTTCCATGATTAGCAGTTAGCAGCCAACTCTTTTCGTGCCTTTCTGCCGCGTGTGTCAACTGATGCCACTTTGTATCTCGTCTGAAACCCGCTCAGTTTGGGAAACTTTCTTTAAAACTTCGGCGCACTTAGTTTGAATACAAAACCACGCCTCCGGGGCGGGGTAAGACGTTGACGTCAATCAATTTATTGTTCCTGTTTTTTCTTCCACGGTGCAGGTGGTTGTTAACTGTTTTCGTCGGATTCATCCGGTGATATTTTAAGCGCCTTTCATCTCTGATATTAGAGCGGCATGTAACTAGATGAGAAGTACTTGTGTATCTTAAAAACATCAATATTAAGAAACATTGTAACGCAGTAAACATACACATTATGTAACTACTGCGCAGAAGTTGAAACTTTTTTATGGTAGTGGCGGCGTACTGGACTAAACAAAGTAGATACCGGCACAAGTTATACGACTTTTTATTGTAAACACCTGCAGAAAACTGATGAATGGATGGATGGTGGAATAATTACAATAAAATAATACTTTAACACATTCACATACATTACAATAATAAGAAAGATGCATTAACAGAATGTTACGTGCTCGATGGTATTTTCCGTGAGACTGAATGCAGCATTACTCTCGGAATAAGTTGTGTCTTAGAAAATAAATGGGTTTTTAAGAAGAACATATGTAAATAACTTTAAAGATGCCACGTTTCTGTTCGACAATCTCGGAGTGCCGGGGCCAAACCGTTCAAGGTATTCTTTCCGATTGGCACGCTGGTCTGTTGAAGGTCGAAAGCACGTAATGCCCGACCACAAACAACAACGGTCGTCTGCTACTCATGTCACTTTTACACTTCTCAGCAAACAGTAGCCGGGGCAGAAGCCAAGACCAAACATGACAATTTTTTAGAAAATAAATGATTATGCAGCATCACAGACCCTTAGTCTTAATTGATTCTAAGTTGCGAGCCCCACGTTTTCACTATTAAAAAAGAGCCGAGGAGAGCTGAAAAACACCAGTAAAGAAATAACATGGTTAGGAGGTCTGGACATCCCTTTAGGCACCCCCTAAATGGTATAAATTATATATCGACACGAATAACTGAGAGATCGGGGTTCGACTCGCGGTCGAGTCACCCTCTGTGTATCGTTAACATGTTATCTCCCTGTCTACGTGGTCTTTCTTGGGTGAACGAGTTTTCTTTCAAATCTACAAACAGTCAAAGGGACTGGAAACTTTAAACAGGCATGGAAAGCTTCAGTGTGCTTGACTTTGAAGTGGCACCAGATCCAGGGCTGCTTGCTGGCTCATGCCCGTTGATGTCTTGGTAAGTCTGACTCCCCGCGACTTTGTATTGGAGTACCGTTCAGAATATAGGCGGATGACAAAACTGGATTCACCCATTTCTGTCCACGTGCCCCTAGCGACTCAACCTCAGCTTGTGATCAGACCTTGTAACCACGAGCTGCGCGTACGCACCGCCCACATTTAAATGAGAGGAGAGTCACGTGGGGGCGGTGCCTTGAGGGTCGTACACAGCAGAATGTGTTTATTTTTTACTATGGTTTTATCAAGTTCCTCCGATCTTTCGGAAAATATTAGAAAATCTCTATCTATCTATCTAGTTTATGAAATATTATTTTAATTGGAACCGTGCCTGATGTTGTTCAAAGATACAAATGTCTTTTTCCATTGTGGTGTCTATGTATATATACAGTTGCTTTCTCATTTGCCACCTCCTAAAACTGAGATTAAAACTTACACAATTCAGGGATTTAAATTTGTGAAAACGTTTCCCTGTGATCAGACCATGAGACCATAAGCAAGTCTGCAGTAAGAGGATTTCAAATAAAATTAAGATGGACCTCTTCTTTCTGTAGTTCTAAAAATAGCATTGTCAGGTGTCATTGTTTTATTGCTAAATATTTCAAGCCACACTTTGTCACATACTGTATACACATCTACTGGACCCACCTAATCCAGTTTAAGTAAGGAAGCGCACAAGTTTATCGCAACAGCATCGGTCTTAAGGCAGGGTTCAAATCCTAGTTGGGTCATTGCCAATTTGGTGTTTGTTTTTTCTCCCAATGCCTGTGTGGATTTCCTTCACATACTCTGTTATTCCTTTCAACATCTTTGAGGTTTGTAAAGGCACTATATTCTTCTTCTTCTTATCCCAAAAATGTGCATGTTAGATTAATTGGTGACTCTGCACTTGGTTTGAATATGTGAGTACGAAAGTGTGCAATAGGGTGCCCTTTGATATATAATAACTGGCATCCAATGCATATATGGCTCCTAGTGGGTGCTCTCTGCAAAAAGTATTAATTTAAATAATTTAAATGCCTCTCGATCAGGAGACTGGGGTTCATATCCCTGGTGCTAGATCTGTATGTAGAGCTTGCATGTTTTCCAACACATGCTCCAGTTTTCCCACCACTGTCCAATGACATGCAAGTTAGAATTGCAATGCTAAATTGGCTCTAGTATGTGTGTGTGTTCACCCTGTGAAGGACTGGCACCCTGTCAGGGCATCGTTCCTTCCTTGTGCCTGATGTTGGCTGGGTTGGCTATAGCTTCCCTACAAACCTGCTCAGGATAAGGTAGGTTTGGAACTTTATGGATAGTGGCTAATGATTTACTAACAACATCTACTGTAATTTTTACATGTTGGATGAGGATCTCTTATACAGTATATATTTTACAGGATATTTATCAAAATGTAAGAGTTATTTATATCTCTTTCCGCCCAAAACAAAAAGGTGAATATGGCAGCCTTGTAAATTCAATAAATCCATCCATTTTCTAAATGGCATTTCCTAGTGACAGTCTTCAAAGTAACAGTCTGAGCAGGACAGAGCAGGTTTCCACATTAGCTTTTCCTGGAGGATTCCCAGGCATTCATTCACAAGTTAGCTGTCAGATATAATCCTTGATTCTGTCCTGGGGTCTCATCCAGTACACTTCTTATAAGAGGTGCTCTGATGTCTCATCAGATATTCACAAGTGGGTCTTTGTAGTCTTCTTTTAGGGTGTCTTTGTCGAGCTGCTCACCTTGTGACTATTTCTCCACCAGGCTTATGATGTTATTGGACGCCTCTTCCTCCTGAGGGGGTCATTATTGACAAACAGAGCTTAGGTAAATGACCAGCAAAGGGTGATACACATGTGCCCCATGAGATTTTCAGTAATAATTTGAAGATGCTCAGCGGGTGTTAGTTCACATATTCTCAGTCTAAATCAGCCATAGTCTGTTTTGCTATCTAGAGCTTCCATGTTTGCTTTGATTCAAAGCCAGTGTAGTGAGAAGTATGAGTGAAGCTGATCAGTACTATTGACCTATCTGACTATCCATTCATCTTTGGACCCAGCTTTCTCCATTGTGAGGTTGCAGAAAACTGATGCCTATCCTAGCAGCACTGTGCCACTCCATTGCAAGTCTCTTATCTACATCAACTCACACTACACCCATCTGAGACACCAACCACCATAGCACACACATCTGCCTGATATGAGAATAAACTAGCACACTTACAGAAAACCCATCTATAAAAAACATACAAACTGCATGCTGAATGTTCCAGGGACAGGAGCTAGGGCTACAGCTGCTAACCTATTTTTAACATTCATAATTCATCCACTGCGGTGGGTTGGCACCCTGCCCAGGATTGGTTCCCTGCCTTGTGCCCTGTGTTGGCTGGGATTGGCTCCAGCAGACCCCCGTGACCCTGTGTTCGGATTCAGCGGGTTGGAAAATGGATGGATGGATAATTCATCCATCCATTTTCTAAAATGGCTTATTTCAGGTTCAGAGGGAACCATAGTCTGTTCCTTGTGCACAACAGAAGATCTGCCAATAGACAGAATGCCAGTTTGTTGCAGGGGTCACACAATGGACCAATTTAGAGCCTGGAATCAACCTATCACACGTGCGTCTGGGATGTGGGGGAAATAAATAAATAAGACCCAGTGCTCAGAGACCAGCATGGTGCAGACATAGATAGATCATAAAGCAGTAAAGAAAGTACCTGAGCCTAGATTTGACTCCAGTTTCCAGGAACTTGACGGCTACTGGAAAAAAACAGTACACCCTCGTCCTAAATTAGTTTCATTCCTTTAAACATGGGAATTGCTTTAAAGCTACATAGACATATTTTTAAAATACTGTTTGAGCATTGAAAAAACTATGTAAACAACACTCCGACCGCAAAGTAGTTGTATATGATAGGCCAAAAAAAGGTGTTTGTGTGAAAGGTGTTAAATATAATACACTTTTTTTAAGACATTTTTTCAGCCTCTACAAAACTCAACAGGTAATATACAAAGAGCTGACAGTTTCCTAAATATGGCTGTTCATTTACGCATTGGGTATATTGCTTAAAAAGACTGACCCATTCAGTAGCACTCATCGACTTTCTCAGGGCTGCTCAGTGGACTGTATGCAAACCTGGATTTGCCAAGGACAGAATATAAAAGCAGCATTACCATCACTATCAGTTACCTCAACTCCATGGATGTATTAAGTGCCTGGCTTAAGTTATTTGATAACCTGCTATCTTTATTGCACCACTTCTTCTTATTTTAAAGAGTTTTGTAAACATGCCATCAGACACAAGGGAACAATTAAAGGCTATCTCATTGCATCTGAATGGGCGTGTGCGTGCCATGGCTGTCAGGGGCCCGACTCACATGCCATCAGCCAGTTTGTTTTAAGTAAACAGTCCTGTGTTACCTAATTTGATAATAGGCTGCTCTTGCTGGATGAGTGCGTTAGACAATAAATGCTGTGGATGTTTTTTAGTTATATGTGAGTGTTTGTATGTAATCAGGATAGTGTGGCTGCTTTAAAATATGGGCCACTGGAGCAAGGTGCATTCAGAGAGCTACATTATTCAAGAAAACAGGACTCGGAAAGACAATAAGCAGAGGCTATACAAGGTGTTGGCCCAAATACTTCATTGTGTGTGTGTGTGTGTGTGTGTGTGTGTGTGTGTGTGTGTGTGTGTGTGTGTGTGTGTGTTTATAAGGCTTGGGGTGGAGGGGGGTATTGTTGGTAGGGCTAAAGGATTTAAACCAATTCATAGAGGTGAGTAATACTGTAGCACTGGCTTTTGTCATGAATACAAAAGAGGTGAGACATACTTAGAATACAAACATTGTGTGAAGTAGGAGATAAAAGCAAGTGCTCAAAGTAAAGTAGCAGGATATAAAATTCAAACTAGTGTTATTAGAGCTTCAAGCAGTAGCACAAAATACTGTAGGATCCAATTACAAAAGGCTCCATCTTATCAGCACAAACAGACAAAATGGAGTCACTTGTAAGATTGACACCTTTCTTTTTAGTACTGAACCATACAAGGAATGAATATTTACAGTAAGACACAATATAATAGACAGACAGATACTGTATCACAGGCACTATAAGCCAGATGGATTCATATTTAAGGCACAATATAATAGATGTAGAGATAGATAATAAAAGGCATTATATAATAGATAGATAGATAGATAGATAGATAGATAGATAGATAGATAGATAGATAGATAGATAGATAGATAGATAGAACACAGTTAAATCCTCCTTCAATCTTGTGAATTATTTAATATTTATGAAACCTTACAGAAATTAAATGATTTGACACAGTTCTCTTCTAGCATTTTGTGTTATTGTGCTTTTTATTCTTGCTTGCTGTATCTTATGCTGATTGAAAACTTTGTGTTTCATGTATTAATCTATTGTTTAGTGTTTAATATTTGGTATTAGTTAATATCCATTGTTTCAAATTTCATCTTTTTCTATGGTATTTCATCCTTTGTACCCTTTTGAATATTTGTAAAGTGCTTTGAATTTGAATTTGAAAACTGCAGAGAATGAAGTTTGTTGTGTTTTACTGAAACATGGCTAACATCTAACATCCCAGATGCTAACGAGGAGCTACCCGGGTTTAGTACAGTTAGAGTGGACAGAGACGCAAATACCTGCCGGAAGAACAAAGGAGGTGGACTCGCACTCTATGTCAATACAAGATGGTGCAACTCTGGACGTGTAAACGTTAAAATCTCCTCTTGCTGCAGGGACATCAAACTGTTGGCCGTAAGTCTGCGTCCCTACTACTTGCCCAGAGAGTTTGGACACGTCATTGTTGTTACTGTTTACATCCCTCCTTGGGCGGATGTGGAGATAGCGAGTGACATCATCCACTCAGCTGTTGCTAAACTGCAAACGCAGCACCCCGAGGCACTTGTGCTAATCTCTGGACACTGGACAAAACATTACCTGCCTTCTCCCAGTATGTGGATTGTAACACCCGGGGAAATAGGACTATTGACCTACTGCATGCAAATGTTAAAGATGCATACAGCGCCACCCCGCTGCCTGCGCTTGGGAAAGCAGATCATAACCTGGTTGTGCTTCAGCCTCACTACAAACCAAGAGTGAGGGTCCTACCTACAACCACATGCTCATTCAGGAAGTGGTCCCCTGAGGCAGAGCAGGCTCTGAGAGAATGCTTTGGAACTACGGACTGTGATATCCTGCAGGGGTCACATAGTGAGAACATTGAGGAGGTTGTTGACTGCACTACTGATTACATCAACTTCTGTATGGACATTGCAGTTCCAGTAAGAACAGTACGCTGCTATGCTAACAACAAGCCATGGATTACAAGTGACATCAAGGGCCTTTTGAACCAGAAGAAAAGGGCTTTTAAAGGCGGTGATCAGCATGAGCTCAAGCGCGTGCAGAAGGAACTCCGAGTCCAACTCAGGGCAGCGAACGAGCAGTACAGGAGAAAGCTGGAGCAGAAATTGCAGAACAACAGCATGAAGGAATTGTGGGATGGGATGAAGATCATCACTGGCTGCAGCTCGAAGTGGGGTGCCACCATCGAGAGAGATGTGGAGAGAGCAAACCAGATGAACAACTTTTTTAACAGGTTTGACCACCCTAACACACTCTCACCTCAGAGTACTGCACCCTCCAACCATCCTTCTGCTGATACCAGCATAGGAGAGAGTCTACCCCAACCCACAATTACAGCAGCTCAGGTAAGCAGAGAGCTGAGGAGACTTCGTGCCAGCAAAGCAGCGGGTCCAGATGGAGTATCGCCACGACTGCTGAAGGCCTGTGCATTGGAGCTGGGGAGTTCTCTACAGCGCATCTTCAACCTGAGCCTGAAACAGAGGAGAGTCCCGAGGCTTTGGAAAACATCTTGTATCACCCCAGTCCCAAAGATATCACGTCCTAGTGAGCTGAACGACTTCCGGCCTGTCGCTCTGACGTCACATGTGATAAAGACCATGGAGCGGCTGTTGCTTCACCACCTAAGGCCACAGGTCTGCCACGCCCTTGACCCTCTGCAGTTTGCATACCAGGAGAAGGTGTAAGCAGAGGATGCCATCATCTACATGCTACACCGATCCCTCTCCCACTTGGACAGAGGCAGTGGTGCTGTAAGAATTATGTTTCTGGACTTCTCTAGCGCCTTCAACACCATCCAACCTCTGCTCCTTAGGGACAAGCTGACAGAGATGGGAGTAAATTCATACCTGACAGACCTCAGTATGTGCGTCTCGGGAGCTGCAGGTCTGACATTGTGGTCAACAACACAGGAGCGCCGCAGGGGACTGTACTTTCTCCGGGTCCTGTTCAGCCTATATACATCGGACTTCCAATACAACTCAGAGTCCTGCCACGTGCAAAAGTTCGCTGACGACACTGCTATCGTGGGCTGCATCAGGAGTGGGCAGGAGGAGGAGTATAGAAACTTAATCAAGGACTTTGTTAAATGGTGCGACTTAAACCACCTACAACTGAACACCAGCAAAACCAAGGAGCTGGTGGTGGATTTTAGGAGGACCAGGCCCCTCATGGACCCCGTGATCATCAGAGGTGACTGTGTGCAGTAAGGGTGCAAACCTATAAATACCTGTGAGTGCAGCTGGATGATAAATTGGACTGGACTGCCAATACTGATGCTCTGTGTAAGAAAGGACAGAGCCGACTATACTTCCTTAGAAGGCTGTCGTCCTTCAACATCTGCAATAAGATGCTGCAGATGTTCTATCAGACGGTTGTGGTGAGTGCCCTCTTCTACGCAGTAGTGTGCTGGTGAAGCAGCATAAAGAAGAGGGACGCCTCACGCCTGGACAAACTGGTGAGGAAGGCAGGATGTATTGTAGGCATGGAGCTGGACAGTTTGACAGCCGTGGCAGAGCGACGGGCGCTGAGCAGGCTCCTGTCAATCATGGAGAATCCACTGCATCCACTGAACAGTATCATCTCCAGACAGGGGAGCAGCTTCAGCGACTGACTGCTGTCACTGTCCTGCTCCACTGACAGACTGAGGAGATCGTTCATCCATCACACTATGCGACTCTTCAGTTTCACCCGGGGGGGGGGGGGGGGGGGGGGGGGGGGGGGGAGGGGGGGACTTGGGGGGGTAAACGTTAACATTATACAAAGTTATTGTCTGTCTGTATATCTGCATTGTTATCGGCATTGTTATCACTCTTTAATTTAATATTGTTCTTTATCAGTATGCTGCTGCTGGAGTATGTGAATTTCCCCTTGGGATTAATAAAGTATCTATCTATCTATCTATCTATCTATCTATCTATCTATCTATCTATCTATCTATCTATCTATCTATCTATCTATCTATCTATCTATCTATCTATCTGAATTGGAAAGGAGCTATATGAATATAATGTATTATTATTATAATAGATAATAAAAGCATGATAGACAAATATTATCCCAAGTGTGCATTTTAGCTGTATATACAGTAGTTAACATTAAGTGTCCTTGGTAAAAACACGAAATATACAAACTATCCATTATCCAACCCGCTATATCCTAACACAGGGTCACGGGGGTCTGCTGGAGCCAGTCCCATCCAACACAGGGCACAAGGCAGGAACAAACCCCGGGCAGGGCGCCAACCCACTGCAGGGCACACACACACCATGCACACACCAGGGACAATTTAGAATCTCCAGTGCACCTAACCTTTATGTCTTTGGACTGTGGGAGAAAACCGGAGCACCCGGAGGAAACCCACGCAGACACGGGGTGAACATGCAAACTCCAGACAGGGAGGACCTGGGAAGCAAACCTGGGTCTCCTAACTGCGAGGCAGCAGCGCTACCCACTGCGCCACCGTGCACCCTTATACAAGATAATAATTATTATTATTATAGATTTGGCAACTTATGATTATTTATATATATGTAATATTTTTGGTAGAGGCTATTAGACTTTAAATTGCTTATTTTATTCTTTTCTCTGGTTAGATGCTACAAACCCCATACAGTAACTTGCTTGTGGCTCCAATCGTAAAAATGTTTTTTGTCTGGATAATATCACAACAACAACATCAATAATAATAATAATAATTTCACAAGAATCCCTACATTTTATAAGGTTGCTTTATAAAAATAATGATAGATATTGCTATACAGCAATAGATAGATAGATAGATAGATAGATAGATAGATAGATAGATAGATAGATAGATAGATAGATAGATAGATAGATAGATAGATAGATAGATAGATAGATAGATAGATAGTGAAAGGAACTCTACGATAGATTTCAGAAGCATTTGGCATATAGTAGGAGTGAACCTTGCATGCAGTGTCAGCCTATTACAGTAGATAAGTAATTAAACGAAAAATTGTCAGCTCTACTCAGCAGTCCCACTCAGACTCAGCACTACCTGATATGTTAGACTAACCACTAATTACAGAAAAGCAGGGAGAACAAAATGGCAGTTAATACACACTGCAAATCAGAAAGTGAGAATAAACATAATTTTGTGGAAAATACTAAATAAAATATAGATATTTCTGAAAGTGAAAGATAAAAAAAAAAAACTGCTTTCCCATTGCCTAGTTTGCAGGCAGTTTCCAAGGTTCACCTGATTTAAAATGTGTGGGTGTTTTGCTCTTAATAAATCCTAAGTGAAACTCCAGAGGTGCTATGATGTCAACCCTTGCTATAGTCTTAACTGTGCTACTCAAGAGAATAACTTGGAAAGCCAAGGATCAAAATGCATAGGCATGCAGGCCATTCTGGAAGCAACCATAGTGCACTCCTGCCGTGTTTGTCACAGATATCATGATGTGATACATTGAGCCAGTGCAAAACAATGTCCCAAAGACAACCTGATGTCTCATTGTAGAGAATGAGCTGTGACCTCAACTGCAGGGCTGCTAGTGACAGTAAAATAAAAAGCCTCAAGTCACTTAGACAATAGCCTGCATAGAACAAAAGTCTGTCTTATCTCAGAGAGTTGGCTTCCTCTGGGTGATTACTGCCAAGTAAAGCATGGTGGATTTCATTATAGCCAGAAATAAATAATCAACCACTGAATTAAAACAACATTTTACAAACAAAATAATAAGAATTGCTTCTTATAACATTCACACCATGTCATTTTATTTACAGGTTAGGTATAGCAGTAAATGCTTATAGGTAAGTTATCACAAATAAATGGGTAAGCATTTGCATGTGACAGTTCCAGATCTGTTATGATGACTTTTTAATATGACGTGTGTTTTAATTGCCTTGCCTTATACTGTTTTATCAGAGCTCACAGTTGACGATTGTCCTCTTCTAGAAGTATATACTGCTATGTGAAAATAGTCATACATATATACATACATACATACTGTGGCAGGAGGCTGGGGGCCAGACCCGGCCCGGGATGCCTGGAAGGACCGGGAGGCAGCTTATACGTTCCCCGGGCCACGAGGGGGCAACCGCCCTGGAAACTCACGCAGACACGGGGAGAACATGCAAACTCCACACAGGGAGGACCCGGGAAGCAAACCTAGGCCTCCTTACTGCGAGGCAGCAGTGCTACCACTGTGCCACCGTGCACCCTTATACAAGCTAATAATTATTATTATTATAGGTTTGACAAGTTATGATTATTTATATATATCTAACATTTTTGCTAGAGGCTATTAGACTTTAAATTGCTTATTTTATTATTTTTTCTGGCTAGATGCTAAAAACAAACCCCATACATACATACTATGGCAGGAGGCTGGGGGCCAGACCCGGCTGGGATGCCTGGAAGGACCGGGAGGCAGCTTATATGTTCCCTGGGCCACGAGGGGGCAACCACCCTAGATAAGGAGGCAACCATGGGGATGGAGCCAGGAAACCTGCACTTCCGCCACACCTGGGCAGGTGGAGGAAGAACCTTCCAGGGACACCCGGAGTGCTTCCGGGTGCTCATGCAGCACTTCCTCCACACCAGGAAGTGCTGCCGGAAGAGCATCAGCGAGCCTTCCTACATTATTAGAGCTAGAGTCGGGAGCTGGATCAGGACGAAGCTCCAGGGACAGGAGGAAGAAAGCCCGTGGATAGGGGTGTTTGGTGCAGGAGCACTGTGTGCCGTGTGGACCTTATTCTGAATAAACACGTGTGTTTTATAAGTGCTGGTGTCTGTCTGATGGTGTTCGGGCGACCTCTCACACTACATACAGTACATACCTACTTACATTCTCAAACCAACAAGGTAGACATGCAGAGTACCAATTTACCTACCACACAAATCCTTCCAGGAGAATACCCAGAAAAAGACCCACACAGACATGGAGAGAACATGCAGAAACCACACAGGCAAGGCCGGGATGAGGAATTTAAACCTAGTATGCTGAATCCACAAGGCAACTGCTGAATATAAAATCATGGCTTTTTTCAAATTTTTTTATTGCCTGAAAGAGAAACAGATTATGCAACTGATGTAAAGTGCCCTTTTATTAATTGCTTTAAATTACAAATTTCTGATGTTATTTTTAATTTAATAAAATTTCCATCTTTCAAAATTATGAGGTGACTGACTATCCAATATAATGACCTTTTGTAGTAGTTGAAGCTAAATCTACTATATACAGTGATCCCTCGCTATATCATGCTTCGACTTTCACCGCTTCACTCTATTGCGATTTTTTCTCATACACGCTTACGTCACTATGCATGCGCTTTCTGAGAACTTTTATCTAAGCCCCACGATGGCTCCTAAATGTGCTGCTTTTTCTAAGCCTTCTGACAATGAAACTAACCGCCGGAGGAAGATGCTTACCATCCAGGAGAAGGTGAAACTCTTGGATATGATCAAAATTGCAATACCCTACAAAAACCTCCTCACGCATATGAAAAGACAACACCAGCTGCTGCCTATCAAGATGTTCTTCAGCCGCACACCCAGACACCCACTGCCTACACCTACTACTCCTTCAGAGGAAGAAGACAACGATGCACCTGCTGAAGATACTGCACCACCTGAAGACTCTCCTACTGAGGTCGTGCCTTCATAGGTTAGTGGTTGTGAGTAAGAACTGTGTGTGTGTGTAATTAAATGTACAGTACAATAATAATAAAATGATATTTGTAACGTCTAATATGTCTTATTTTCTCTTATTTTGTCTAATATATTGGGTAATATGAGTGTAATGGTGACAAAAGGGTGTTATTTCATGTCTAGAGGGCTCTAATAATGTTAAAAAACGTATTTAGAAGGTCGTAAACAGGTTTTCTATACTCTAACTGCGAAAATATTCGATTTATAAGTAAAGAATCCTACTTCGCGAAAATTCATTTATCGCGGTAGAGTCTGGAATGGATTAACCGTGATAAACGAGGGTTCACTGTAATAAAACTCTAAGGTCTGTGTGTCCAGTCCCTTGGAGCAATCTGATTGGTCAATTTGGCTTTGGTGACACAAGGAAAGAGGAAGTGTGAGATGAACAAGGAGGAGTAGAGACACATGCTTAGAGCAAGTTCCCTTCAAAGATAGTAAGTGTATAACCGGACAGGAGGTGGGGAAGGTGCCTTGAAAATAATGAGAGTCTGAGAAGCAGACTTTACAGGACAGCAGACGAGAAAAGGAGTGCCAGTGATGAGGAGTTCAGACACATGCAAATACAGGGAAAAGTACATGTAGGGCAAGATATTTTTAAATGATTCTCTTACCTGTCTTTAACAGGTACTGTGGCTAGTCTGATATAAATCAGTTATTATATGTTCATCCTATGACACATGTATGGAGCAAAGTCAAACAGTATGATTAATCCATCCAGTTTTTAATTTTGCTTTTTCTCCCCCAAGTCATTTTGTAAGTAACTAAAGATTATTTTGGTATCATAATGGCACAACCTGGTATCAGTCCACTGCAGGGCACATCACATCAAAGTAGGACACCTCAGAGCGACCAGGTGACCTAATATTTGTGTTATGGGAGAAAATGCATCAACATAGAAAAGGCATGTGAACCCAGATGGGGCTTTGAGGAAGTGGCACAAACCACACTGCCACCATATTGTCCAGATTTTCAAAGCACTGTTTGAATTTATTTTTAAAACTGAAGGCTTACACCAAAACCATAGAGAAGCTGCACTTGTTGTCCCTCTCTTGAGACCTGGGCTTCCTGTTTAGGGAGACCTGTAACTGAGCTCTCACCCTTACTGGCCTATAGTTCTCGGTTTTCACTTCATTATCTCAACCCCATGGATTCTTCTTTAGCACTGAGACTGCCCTTTAAAGGGTAACTTGCACTCCTGAGCAGACTTTGCTTCTGGCATGTGGCAATTATCAGACTAATTAGGAATCTTTGAAACTTTTTTAGCAGTATGGCCATCTGCCCTAAAGGCGACTGCACACCCTGACTATCTCTCAGAGACTCATTTCTGGAATTGCATCTATCTGAATTAGTATTTTCTTAGCAGATTGCTGGCCAACCACAAGCGTTACCTGGTAGGTAACCACCCATACAATCAGATTGTGACACAGACTACGAATGCCGTGAATATATATATATATATATATATATATATATATATATATATATATATATATATATATATATATATATATATATATATATATATATATAAATATATATATATATATATATATATATATATATGTTCATTGCATTCGTAGTCTGCTTCGTCTCTGATGCTGACGTTCGAGGTTCGATCCCCAAGAGGGGAGCAGTAGAGTGTGTACGCCTGATGAGCCCAAATGAGAGCAAAACACGTGTTGCGTACTCTTTGCATTATTTGGCAGTAAAATATGCAACATTCCATAATCTGCTTCTCGCAACTGAAGAGGGCACCGTGGTGGATGTTTGCCGAATGGCTGACCAACCACAAGCGTTACCTGGTAGGTAACCACCCACACAATTCAGGTCAGGACTCAGACTACGAATGCAATGAATGTAATTACTCCAGACCTACAGGCTGTCAAATAAACGAACCAGACGCCGTCTGGCAGCGTAAAGGGGCTTTGTCTCTGACGCTGACCTCCGAGGTTTGATCCCCGAGAGGGGAGCAGTAGAATGTGTATGCCTGATGAGCCCAAATGAGGGTGAAACATGTGTACTCTGCATTATTTGACAGTAAACTATGCATCATATATATATGTATATACTGTATATATACTAGCCATTACCCACAGGACAAACTTTAAAAATCAATAAACAAAAAAGTATCACTAGCTAAGCGGAGGCAAGGTACACTCCAAAACGCAGAGATAGAGCGACTCCCCACTCCTGACATCATGCGTCCCCCTCCTCTTGGCCCACAGCCTCTGTCTCGGATTAGCGTGAATAAATCGCTGCTGCAAGTGAGCTATGATTCTTAGTGCAATGAGAGAAGTCGCAAAATCAACTGGAATGTCAAGCAAATTCTAGAAAAAAAGAAGATCTAAATCCATTAAGTAGTTCTCTTGTTCGCTAGCTAAGTAGAAGTAAGATATGCCCCGAGGGTGGCACGTGAGTGAGGAAGGCCCTGCCCCCCTCTCCTTGGCCCGCTGCATCTCACAAATAAATTGGTACTGCAAGCGAACTATGACTCTTAGCGCAATGAAAGAAGTCAGAGAATAAACCGGAATATTCAAGCAAATTACAGAAAAAAAGACGATCTAAATCCATTAAGTAGTTCTCTCGTGAAAAGCAGACAGACAGACGGTGGAGTTTATATATATATATATATATATATATATATATATATATATATATATATATATATATATATATATGCTGTATATATATATATATATATATATACGTACAAAGTACAGTATATACATTAATACATTATACATATACTGTACATATAGTTTTATAGTTTATATATTGTTTTGACAATTGCATCCAATACATTCTTGTTTATTACCGAGAGTAGCGACATGTTGCATGTCAAACTCACGTTCAAGTAAGAATTTCACTGTACTCTGTACATATGATAAAAGTAATACTTGTAGCAAAGGACCACTTTATCTTTCGTATGTTCAGGACTTATAGTGTTCACTCCGGAGTGTCAATCAGGACACTGGCAAATGATGCAGAATATTCCACACAGCAGCTTAATTTGAAATTGAACTTATTTATTTGGAGATATACACCTGCATTCGAATAGGTATAGGTGTATTTGTATTTGTATTTGTGTGGGTGGTCTCTGGTTATCCACGCACACTTATCTTAACTCGGTACACTGCTGATTCTTACTTATAACAAATAAATGTTTCTTTTTGTGGATTGACTATTGCGACACTCGCGCACCTTCTTCACTTTTTAACATCCCATAATAGACACACTCATGCATGCTGGGAGGTGCACCCTTAAATGTGATCCGTGGCTCTTTATAATTGATACCTCTCTAACAATACTACTATTAGAATTATTATTGTGTTATTATTGTGCTATCATGCTTTATGCTGTATAAAGAGTTGGCACAGCACAAACAGTAGTTAACAATACCATTTGAAGATTGGCAGTCTGGAGGGTAAGGCTTACCTTGGACAGGCTATAATTCAGTTTTGTACAGTTTATTTTACTAAACATACTTATGAGGCCAGCACACAATGCAATCATTAAAAAAATGATATGAAAAATGGAATGAAACAATCACAAAACATAAAATAATGTTGCAATATCAAACAATATATACAAAAATATGCATACACTGTATGTGCATTTACTGTATATATAGGTGAAGGTCCTATATAATAGACACTTTATTACAGACACACTTCAAGTTTCATATATACTGTAGATAGATAGATAGATAGATAGATAGATAGATAGATAGATAGATAGATAGATAGATAGATAGATAGATAGATAGATAGATAGATAGATAGATAGATAGATAGATAGATAGGGGATCATTTGGGATACACAGAGATGACACCGAGCACAGACTCACTCATCCTAATCCGGATTGCTCAGATGTATTCTGCATTTCATCCTGGCGTGATATAGGTGAAGCAGGGTATGCAGTGAGGGGTTTGTTGTAAAGCATGGCACACCCATGTACACACCCAGACTCTAGCTGAGAGTTTAGATGTATCCAAAGCCTCTTAGAGAATGTGAATGTGAAGCAGGACATATTCATGTCTACACCCACACTCACTCATATGGGGTCAACATACCACTCCACCTGCCCATCTTTGAAATGCATGTGGAAACTGGAAATCCACACAGGGATAACATGCAAGGTCTTTACAGACAGTGACCCCATTCCAGGAGAGGAGAAACAATAGTGCCAGCTATGCCACTGTGCTGTGCTGTAAGCTTTAATAACCCCTCATTAATGGCTCCTGCCATCTCGTGTTTACTCTGTGACATCACACTTTTTCTGGTACTTTCTGACATTCATAATTCTCAGAAGCAATTTGTCCCATCATATATGGATCGTTTCCTTTTGCACTAAGTGTTTTGTACATCAGCATGTGAGTTTCAACCTGTTTGAAAGGCTACACATTGACAGTAATTCTTAATTTAATGAACCATGAGCAGAAAAGGTGCCAGTGGAAATGAAGTCTGTATAAATGGAAATGTCATTACAACTGACACGTGGGAATGAATCATCAAATGGCTGATTAACAATTATTTAGAAATGAATTGTATTACCAAATCTAAACATGAAAGACACTGAGAACTAATGAATTTAATACTACATACATACGGTATATATAAACAATACTTACTAAGCTTCTTTTTAAAGTAGGCACTGACTGCATGGAATTTTTAAACACAGAAACATGCAAGCAAGCACGTCAAATTAGGCAGAAATGAAATGATTGTGAAATGATTGTTTAGAATGAAATCCAATAAACAGTAGGGGATCCCCCTTGACTGAACATGCTTTGAACACTGGACAAGTTTTGCTGTCCAGTGCTAAGCATGTTACAAAGGTTATCTTCATTTTGACGAGACCATTTGACTTCTTGAATTTGGTGTTTAACACTACATTACATACTCCATTTGAACCTAAAAATACTCTCCTCGTTTCTTAAATACCGTGCGTACTAGGCGTGGCTTTAAGTTGAAAATTAAAAAAAAAAACCACTGACTCGTTGTCATAGCAGTCGCGAGTCAATAAGAAAGAAGTTACAAGTGTGAAGAACAGATTGTACTTCCGTAGGTATGGCATTTTTTTTTAGTTTTTGAGGTTGGCAAAAACAGGAAGTCGACCGTTGGTATTGGTTCATCTTTGAAGTGTTTTGTAAGAATAAACCTTGATGTCCTCAACTAAGAAAGTGAGTGAGAGAGAGTGAGTGAGTGATAAGAAAAAAATACATGTCACCGCTGTAGGACTTTTAGGGAAATTCATATGACTTTGACCTAGGTCTATAATTTAACCGCATGAGTTGTGAAAATGCTTGAAAGAAAACAGTTTTTGGGTCTCCTCCCATTTTCTATCTGCAATAAACACTTCTCTACCTTTTTTTTTTAACGTTCAGCTTGTGGGTTTTGTAGCTGTACGTTTGCCAAGAAGATGTCAGTGGCTACCCCAATTGTGCTGCCATTTATAATTTAACACTTGGTATGAATCCTTCAGTCCCTTTAGGCCTCCTACGCAGGACAACAATTAAAAATCCCCCGTGGGAAGCATGATGTTAAGGTGAGAGACGAGCCAAGAAAAACTGCCGATGAAATTCACTCCCTTCAGACGCCAGCAGGTATTCAGTAACAGACATGTGGCAGACTGCATCACGCAGTATGATAACAAGGCACCAGCTTTACCACAGTGGTGCATACCAAAGTTTTTTTTTTCTTTTTTGATTAAACGTATTTATTGGCACTGATTACATGACACAAAACAAGGACATTATTGAATAATATGTGATATCTTGTTCCCTGCTTTTACTGCACCTACAGAGACTTGAGTCTTCAAATATTAAGTTTCATCTTTTCATCCATTTTCTGATTTTGTATTTTCCATTACATTATCACAGGGAGGCAGAGACAATCTCAAAATGATTACATATAAGGTAGGAGCCAACACTGAATAACATACCAGCCCAACAAAGGGCTCGGTCTCGCTCAAATCCTCTCCACCAATTCATTTTCTTTACTGAATTTCTCCAGAAATGGATTTTGAACAATTGAACTAACCCAGCAGCATCAAATACAAGGCAGGAATCAATGATAGACTGGTAACCAATCCATTACTTGGTACACTCACATTAGCTCCATTTATTTTTTTTATCAGTGTGTAGCTTTTTTAAACATTGGATTATGAGGAGATGGGCTGCTCAAGAGCATCAACCTCAAGGCAAGAATTAGCACTTGATAGGGTACAAAGGCAGGAACCAATGATAGACTGGAAACCAGTACACCACTTAGTACACTCACATTGACTCCATTTGTTTTTGATCAGTTTTTAGCCTTTTTAAAGACTGAGTCCTGAGGAGACAGACTATTCAAGGAGCATGAAGCTCAAGGTAGGAATCAGTCTTGGATAGGATACTAAGACAGGAATTAATAATAGATTGGAAATCAGTACATTACTTGGTACACTCACATTAATATAATTTATTTATTATCAGTTGTCACACACATGCACTTGGGAGTCAACCAAAGGGAATAGAAAATGTCAATTCCACACCAGGCCAGGGGGTGGTGGGTTGCGCTAAACCTCTTTCTTTTCTCTCTGCAGACTAAATACAAGAAATTCTGCCTGATGCCGGCCCCGAGGACATCACTTTCTGTCCTGGCCCTGAAGACGTCAGTTCCTCGGAACAAACTATAAAAACCCCTCATCCTCATACTTGAGTAGGTCTACTTTGAACTTGAATCTGTACACATTGTACTAAAACGTAAACCCTTTTGCAGCCAGGGAAACTATATGGGTGGCTGCCCCAAACCTTTGTTGTGTGTCCAGTTATTTATTTAATGCAGTATTTAGCTTTTTTTAAACTTTGGGTCATGAGGAGATGGACTATTCAGGAAGTATCAGGCTTAAGGCGGGAATCAGCCCTGGATAGGGTACTAGTCTATCACATTCACTTCATTCATTCATTTTTCGTACTTACTTCCAATATTGATCCAATATTGGCTCAAGAAGAACTATCTCAGCAGAATCAAATACACAGCAGGAACCAACCTGGGACAGAATATCAGAGGATTATAGGGCACACACATTCATATAGGATGATACAGGATGCTAAATCTCATACCCACACTGTCAATTGTGGGATCCCACAAGGATCAGTCTTTAATATCTATATGCTACCCCTGGGTCACATCATCCACAAGCATGGAGTTTCATTCTATTGCTATGCCAATGACACGCAGCTCTATGTGAGACTGGATTTGACTTCTCTTACACCTCCATCAACGTTTTCCTCTTGCTTGGATGAGATTGAGGCCTGGATGTCCAAGAACTTCCTCAAGCTGAACAGCACCAAAACTGAAGCTCTTTTAATTGGCACCCCCCATCAACTTTGTTTCTCTGTAAATTGTATTTTCTTTTTTGACCGTACCACTACCCTCTCCCCTTCTGTTACAAATCTGGGTGTCAAGTTAGACTTCCATCTGTCATTTGATACACATATCCATCACCTTTGTAAAATTGCATTCCTTCATCTCCGAAACATAGCCAAACTCCGTCCCTACCTCTCCCTCTGTGATGCTGAAAAGCTGGTTCATGCCTTTGTCTCATCTAGACTGGACTATTGTAATGCACTCCTCATCGGGAGACCCAACAAGAGCCTTCAAAAGCTACAACAAATTCAAAATAGTGCTGCAAGAATCCTGATGGGGGTGCGGAAATATGAACACATTTCACAAATCCTTCGATCACTTCATTGGCTCTCTATCCATCTCCATATCGAATACAAATTCTGTTTCTTCACTCACCAGTGTATCCATGGAAATGCGCCACAATATCTTAAAGAACTCCTTATACTAAAATACGCTACAAAAAACCTCCGTTTTACAAATTCCTACCAGCTTTGCCCCCCTGTGACCAAACTTCATACCTTGGGAGACCGAGCCTTTGCAGCCGCTGCTCCACGGCTCCAGAATGCCCTACCAGAGAGCCTAAGAACACAGCAGATTGTGGGCTGTTTTAAAAAACAGCTAAAGACTTTTCTATTTAGGAAAGCTTATTAACAAGAATGCTAAATTATTGTTGTTTTATCTCTGTTTTTATCTTGCTTTGCCTTTGTATAAACTTTTTATGCTGCACTTTGAGATTTACTGCTAATATAAAGTGCCCCTATAAATAAAATGCATTATTATTATTATTATTATTATTATTATTATTATTATTATTATTATTATTATTATTATTATTATTATATACATTCTCCATCCATCCATTTTCATTATATTTTTTAAAAGTCCAGAGTCTGTCTCAGCAGGATTTTAGCACAAGCCAAGTACCACCTCTGGATGGGATGCCATTCATATTAAGCAATTTTGGAACCACCAATTGACTAATGTGCACATGTGTTTGGGAAGTGGGTAAAAAACAGAGTCCTTGAACAAGGACCCCTGCCCCCTCTGTGTTGCTCAAGATTCTACCTATAAAGCATTAAAGCTTTGCACATGTTAAATAAATTTCTAAATCATCTTTAGTTGTAATTTATTCATTGAGCATGAGAAAGTTAAATGACTGCTGGCCTTTAGGTTACACAAATTACACCATTGCTAAATGTTTAACTGCCATTTGTTATTAATTTTTGTATTTTGTGTGGCACCTTTTCTGGTAAATAATACAGTATCCTAAATCATTTTGCACGCACACACTCAGAGACCATTTTTCACTGGTATGTATGTTTATACTTATTGTCCAGGTGGGTGAAGTGGCTGGTTAGCCCAACTGTGTGAGCCCATATTTAGACACTAAACCCACATCTTCTTGGAAATTGCCTCTTAATTAGAACATTAGGCACTGTTACTACTAACTATACTGGAATTTTCTCAGGGTTATCTCCCAAGGTTTCTGGAAATAGGAGATTGGAAACAGGAGAGAGGAATACATCAGGTAAGCAGATTTGGGTTTTATATTACATCAAATAATGTTCTGTATTTTAATACATTCTTGACTATCATAGCACAGGACATAAGAATTTCACTGTACTCTGTACTCCGACAGCTTCTAATCTTGACCTAAGTGATGCAGTGAAGTGTTGGAGTTAACAGTATGACAAAGATTTATAACCTTGAGTGTCTGACCATGTTTCCATTAAAATACTCTCTATCTTTGTACAAACGGTTGGTGGGCTGTTTTATTACATTAACTCTTAAAGATGTTAGACATCTTAGCAAACTAAGATCTGTGGTCTGTTTCTGTGGTTATAATGTCATCTCAGAGCAACTGGACCCTGGACATTATGTTTGGAGTTTGCATGCTTAGATGATGTTCACATGGATTTGATGTTCACATGGATTGTGTTGAGTAA
This sequence comes from Erpetoichthys calabaricus, assembly GCF_900747795.2. Classification (NCBI taxonomy): domain Eukaryota; kingdom Metazoa; phylum Chordata; class Cladistia; order Polypteriformes; family Polypteridae; genus Erpetoichthys; species Erpetoichthys calabaricus. The sequence continues at coordinate 43,400,573 of NC_041401.2, forward strand.
GTATGCATTTAAACATGGGCCATATGATCTCCTAGCACTCTGACCAGGGCTGGTTCCTTTCTTCACAGGTGAAAGTACCAACCAGTGAGACCAAGAACCATGGTTGGCTTCTTCTTTTACAGGTTCCTTTAACCCTGGAAAACATCTTTCAAACAGGAACATATCACTGGGAGTTTAATTCTATTATATTTTCAGGTGGCAGATGTTTGAACAAAAAACAGAAATGATAACTATAAGTTAAGCAAGGGGTAAACTGAAAGGTGAACTTTCATAACTGGACAAATCCAGAAGTCAACCTCAAGAAAGCTCGGTCATGAACCTGCAATTTTTTTTTCAAATTTTTATTTTCTGCAAGAAAGTACTATAACCCCGAGTTCTTAAATAAGAATGCATGATGCAACACATAATGATACAAAAAAGCTGCACAAAAAAATTAAAAAATAAATTAAAAAGCACAATATATAAAGCATAATGCAAAACTCTGTACACTCTTAAAAATAAAGGTGCCAGAGCGGTTCTTCAGAGCAATACCGCAGGGGAACGATTTTTGGTTACTAAAACACCCATCTGCATGAAGGTTCCAGAAAGAACATTTATTTATATAGATCTGTGACAGGCCCACCATAATTAACTAGTACTAGATGGTAACCAATTTGTGAAATACTAATAGGTCATGAGTTTAAAAGGACTCTCACTACATACAATAATACAGGCTAAGTTCAGGTTTTCTTGATCTGTTTGTTTTCTGCTAGGAAGTCTACCATGCATTAAATATTGCATTTTTTCTACATATTAGAAAGTTTTTCAAAGCAGAAAGCACCAGTGTCATGCACAAAGAACCCTAACTTGCCAGAATGAAATGGTGCTTTGTCAAGCAATGGTGCTATGAGGAACACACAACCAAGTAAAAAAACATCAAGTGCCATCAGAGAACCAGGCACTGGTTAAGTGCTTTTACAAAACAAAATGTCTAAGACATAAGGTATTGCATGTTGATGAGCACATGCAAGTATGTTTTCACTTTACTCTGTACATGTGACTATAAAGACCCTCCAAATCTATAAAGATCTTCGCACTCAACTGGACACCCGTTAGTCACTTTTAAGAACCAGTTGACAGTTGCAATAAATGAAACCTAACCATCTGGGTCTATGTTTCTACTACTGAATTTTAAATTTAAGGGCCTTTTAAACTATTTAGTTTGATATAAATTGTTTAACAATCAGCATTCTCTTAACTAATCAAACTTGTTGGCTGGTTTGTGAGTAACTCTCAGTTGCACTGTTGCATCCTGTTAGGCTAATTTGAAAATACTATGTTTTCATTTTTAAACAAAAGCATCCTCTGTCCACCCTAGTGTTTTCATATCATTTATGGCAGTATTTCCATCCAAAGAAAAACATCCGAAAACACTTATGACACAGACGTTTGCCTACACTGGTCATGTATACATTGGCTAAAAAAAATCTTTGAAGGGACAATAACACTGCCAACCACTGGATTTATGGCAAAACTATAGTGACTGGTAAATTGTTTGCCTTTTGTGCATGTATGCAGCATCTAAACCAAGGGTGTCAGGGCCGCAGTGGCTGCAAGTTTTCATTCTAACCCTTTTCTTAATCAGCTAGCAGTTTTCACTGCTAATGAACTCCTTTTCCCTTCATTTTAATAGCCCTGTTTTTAAGGACTGCGGTGGGCTGGTGCCCTGCCCGGGATTTGTTTCCTGCCTTGCGCCCTGTGTTGGCTGGGATTGGCTCCAGCAGACCCCCTTGACCCCATAGTTAGGAAATAGCAGGTTGGATAATGGATGGATGGATGGATGTTTTTAAGGATTCAGTCCTCTTTTGTTGATTTGTTTCTTCATTAAATGGCAGCCAAACAGAAACAAGATGTTGAAACGAACCAACAGATGACCAGCTAAATTTTGGCCTTAAACTCCAGCCAATTTCACTCCGACCAGTTTCTTCATGAGAAGCCAATTCTTGCTGTTAATTAAAGCTGCTCTCATTCTGCCACAGCAGACAATCAATTTTCTGTTTTCCTAAGACCACCGTCAAGATGTTTTGGTGACCTGAGCAAACCAACATGACAGAGATCTTCACCTTTCTTTCTTTTCAGGTCAGTTGTTCATGTGGCAGCTTGTTCTGCATCTCATTATTGTTTGGCTGCTCATTAAGGAAAAAGAAAGAACTAAGTGGTCTGAGTCACGTCAATTAAAACTAAGGCAAAAGAAGTTAATTATCAGCAAAAAACTGGTCACTAATGAAGAAGATGGTTAGAATGAAAACCTGCAGCCACTGCGGCCCACCAGGATAGGAGTTGGACAACCTTGAAACTGCACAAAAGGCAATTTAGATACAAACAGGTAAGCCACACACAAAGCACCATGGAAAGCAACTCTTTTATGTCTGTTATGCGGGAATATAATATTCTCCTATGAATAGTAACTAATCAGGAAATGTTGTAATGAGCAGTACCCAATCAGGGAAGAGTCACGTGATAAGCATGAGCAAATCAGACTGTGATTAGAGTTTGCGTTTTTAAAAGTCTACGTTTTCACACCTCCACATTGCAATGGCAAGCCAGCTTTTTCAAAAGTTAAAAGTTTCCAATTTTGAGGGTGTAAAATACTGGGGTTGTGTGGATGAAAAGTGAAAATGGTGACTAACGTTTGCTTTTTTGAACAAAAATGTAGTAGTGTGGATGAAAAATTGAAAAGTGGAATGATAATTTGGAAGGAGCTTTCATCTGAACATAGTGGAAAGGAGTGAATGATTTAGGCTTATTTAACTAACTTCTTCGATGAAATCTTTCCAGCACCAGTGGAAAAGAGGAGTGTGCACATAAGAGCAAACTTTCATAAATGACAATAAATAATTAAGTCCACTACCCTCACGTTGTTAGCAGGTGCCCTCTTATACCCTGTTATTTCTTGCAGGGTTCAAGTTGGTGAAGCTGGGCATCACTTTATGAACACATCCAAGAAAAATTACAGCAGATAGAAAACCAATTAGTCCACTTCACCCATCTGGTTAGCTGATATTTTATTTGTGCTCTCTGTCTCAAGTGAACCTTGAAGCAAGAAGACATCACTCATGTAGCCACCAAAGAAAATTGACAAATTGGTGAAGACTATCCAGCCCAGTTTGCTAGTCTGATTAACTAAGATTTCAGTTGTTCTTTTTATCTGTTCCAGGTTGCCCACTTCTGAAGCAGGGCACCATTATACTGTACACACCCAAACAATGTAAGAAATAGAGGGGAACATTCAGAAAGTAACATAATGGATATGAAATATAAATCTGAATTAAATTTCTTAAAATCTAGAAAAAGAAAAAATAGCCAGAATTCTCCAAATGATCCCTAAGAAGAGCATGACAACATTAAGACGTTAATGCAGTTTTTTTTTTAATTATAGTAACCAACTTCTTATATGTTATCAAGTGATTGATTGGGTTAAATGAATGGAATTTTGTTCAGTGCTTTGTATTTTCTGTTCATCATTACTTTAAGAAAAAGTGGCATTTAATATGGAGTACATCATGTAAGCTGCTTTATGTTTTTATTATATTAATGGAGTTATATACAGTATTTTAATAAGTTCTTGTTTACCATGTTGCCGGAGAGTGGCGACATGTTGCTTATTGGTCTGATTGGAAAGTAAAAATTCCCATGTACTCTGTATGCATGACAGAACTATTACTACTACTGCTACTACTGCCTGCATTCAGTTCATTGAACTTGTTCATGGTTCATTCGTTCCCTGTATCTAAGTAGACAACAGAAAAGTGTAACATCTCTCATACACATACCAAACAAAAAATAGGAGATCATTCCGTTTATTTTATGTAATTAATTAGCTTATAACAAAGGCAGATTGTTTTCTATGACACACATGAGTGAAACATGATGTCATGAATCCATTTCCAGGATCATTGGGAGTGTAGGGTGCTAGACAGGAAACCACCCCAAATCCATTGCAGGACACACTCAGGCAAACACCAATGCCAATTCACATTAGTCCAAACACAGAGCTGGTAAATATCTGACACACATGTCTTTGGAATTCGTGAGGAAAGTTGTGAGGATCAGTAAAAATAAACACACTGCCACTGGGAGCTCAGGCAAACCATGTATACATTTCTCAGGCCAGGATATCAATCTGAGTCTCTGAGGCAGTAGCATTCCACCATATTGCAACATCTCCCATTAGGACAATGACTGCTTTATAAAAAAGTATTTACAGTTGAGTAGGAATTACTCAGTCCATTTCTTTTATCGGGGTAGGTAAGTACCCTGCATTTATTCTTCACTGTGGAAAAAACAAGTTATGGTGTGACACATGTGCACAACCAAGAACATTGAGAAGTAAACATACAGTCCAGTTGCTTGTTATGTATTATCTTGTGTTGAATGGCATCAATTATGCATTTAGAACATTTAGAAATGAGAAGCAAACATATAGTCCATCATGCCTGTGTTGTTACTTGATTGTTCAATCCTATCTAAGATATCATGTTGAATAGGTGAAGGTAATCATGGTGTCCCTTATGCACACACCCAAGAACCTAAAATGGACACTGTGTAGGTGAAGATAACCACGGTGTCACATATGCACTTATGCCTGAACCCAAGAACATTATGATGATGTTAAAAGCAAACATGCAGTTCATCTCACCAGTCTTGTTATTTGATAGTTCTATCTCACCTATTAACATGTTATGGTGAACCATGGCCTTGTGGCATTTAGAACATTTAGAAATGAGAAGCTAACAAATTAGAGTCAGCTAACAGTGTATTTGTACCCTTTACCTCTTCTAGAGCTTGCATTGCTATAGTGAGGCATCTAAGAATATTTACAAACGAGTGACAAAATTGAATCTATTTTGCTTTTGTTGTAAGCTTGTTGTTGTTCAGTTGTACCTCCTCTAGGGCACAAAAAGTGCCAGCTATTAATATGCCCATTATACCTCATACTGGACTCATATGGAGACGTCTTTTAACCTACTAACCAATTAAATAGCCTTAACATTAAGGCAAAGTACATAAAGAACACCCACTAAGATACGGGGAGAACCTGCAGAATTGACAAAATCACTAAATGAGCCAGCAGTTTCTTTCACCAGCCGGGAGCTGTGAGGCAGCAGCTGTAACCACGATGCCACTACTGCTCTCCAGCATATTGTATGAATGCAATTTCCCTTTTCTCTGTTTCTCTTTTAATTTATTGTTGCTTAATTTCTCTTTTTACTTGGCATTGCTCTTTGATATTAATTTTTATGGTACTGAATAAATAAGAATTTTAATGTTCCTATTACAAAAGACAAATAAAATTGCATTTAAATTCTAATAAAAACGATATTAAGCAGCTTTCAAACTTTGAAATATTGCTTTTAATCTTTCATTGTGCTAAAATTTACATTATATATTTTAAATGCTTAAATTTACTGCTCAAAAAAAATTAAAGTAACACTTTTTAATCCGAGTATAGCATCAAGTCAATGAGGCTTCTGGGCTATTGATCTGGTCAGTTAAGTAGCAGAGGGGGTTGTTAATCAGTTTCCTCTGCCTTGGTGTTAATAAAATTAACAAGAGGTGCACTAGAGACAACAATGAGACGGCACCCAACACAGGAATGGTTCAACCACTGACATTTTTCCCTCCTCATCTTTTCTGACTGTTTTTCACTAGTTTTGCACTTGGCTACGGTCAGTGTTACTACTGGTAGTATGAGGTGATACATAGACCCTACAGATGTAGTACAGGTAGTCCAATTTCTCCAGGGTGGCACATCAATACGTGCCATTGCCAGAAGGTTTGCTGCATCTCCCAGCACAGTCTCAAAGGAATGGATGAGATTCCAGGAGACAGGCAGTTACTCTGGAAGAGCTTGGCAGGGCTGTAGAAGGTCCTTAAGCCATCAGCAGGATCGGTATCTGCTCCTTTGGGCAAGAAGGAACAGGATGAGCACTGCCAGAGCCCTACAAAATGACCTCCAGCAGGCCACTGGTGTGAATGTCTCTGACCAAACAATCAGAAACAGACTTCATGATGGTGGCCTGCGGACTCGACTTCTTCTAGTGGGCCCTGTGCTCACTGCCCCGCACCGTGGTGCTCGATTGGCATTTGCCATAGAATACCAGAACTGGCAGGTCCACCACTGGCGCCCTGTGCTTTTCACAGATGAGAGCAGGTTTACCCTGAGCACATGTGATAGACGTGAAAGGGTCTGGAGAAGCCATGGAGAATGTTATGCTGCCTGTAACATTGTTCAGCATGACCGGTTTGGTGGTGGGTCAGTGATAGTCTGGGGAGGCATATCCATGGAGGGATACACAGACCTCTACAGGCTAGACAACAGCATGTTGACTGCCATTAGGTATTGGGATGAAATTCCTGGACCCATTGTCAGTCCCTATGCTGGTGCAGTGGGTCCTTGGTTCCTCCTGGTGCATGACAATGCCCGGCCTCATGTGGCGAGAGTATGCAGGCAGTTCCTGGAGGATGAAGGAATTAACACCATTGACTGGCCCTCACGCTCACCTGACCTAAATCCAATAGAACACCTCTGGGACATTATATTTTGGTCCATCTGACGCCGTCAGGTTGCACTTCAGACTGTCCAGGAACTCAGTGATGCCCTGGTCCAGATCTAGGAGGAGATCTCACAGGACATCATCCGTCGTTTCATTAGGAGCATTCCCCATCATTATCAGGCATGCATACAAGCATGTGGGGGCCATACAAACTACTGAGTACTATTTGGAGTTGCTGCAATGAAATTTAGGCAAAACGGACTAACTTGCCGAATCATAATCTCACTTTGATTTTTGGGGTGTCTTTGAATTCAGCCCTCTGTAGGTTGATGATTTTCATTTCCATCAAACAATCCTTTCGTTCCCAACACATTACCCCGTCCAAATCAGTTTAGATATCCAGCAGGATTTTTTTTTCCCATTGAGATCTGATGTGTTTTCAAAGTGTTCCTTTAATGGATGGACTTCATAACTGGAGGTGCAACCCAGCCGGAATGGCTCTAGGTTCCTATTCCAGTCAGGGCAATGTCCCAAACATTATGGAGGGCACTGTACATATATTTTCAAATCAGATTAGATCAGAGCATCTATCCATTACAGTGCACACCATTTATAGGCACAGATTAACCAAACCTTCTTGTCTTTGGAGATGTCAGTGGAAAACAAGAGTAGACATGATAGGGGTATACAACCCTCCATACAGACAATGACAAGGAATAGGGTTTGAGCCCAGGACAGTGGGTTTATGAGGAAACTGCCCTAACTACTGTGCCAGCATAGATACCCAAAATGAACTGAACTAATGTAGAGCAATCAAATGAGGAATTTATATAATAAGACAACAACTCAGTCCATCACATTGAAGAAATATGTTGACAAATGAAGTCAAAATAAAAACTGTCAAAAGCCATTCCTGCACTAAAGAAGCCCCACACATGATGTGTGTAGAGCAGAAGGTCAGTGTCTAGTCAGTCCCACAGTTTGTTGAGCAGTTTATTTATTTCAAATGAAATGATTTGCATGCACTGATCTGCAAAATAACATGTTTTAATGCTTGGAAGTGGTCCATATTTTGCATTAGCTAGATTTAGGAATGGGATATAACTTGTTAAGAATTTCATCACTTGAGTGTTTCTTATGTTGAAATTGAGGTAATTTGACAAGGATTTAACTGATAATAGAGATAATTAGAGAGGGCTTGTATAGCTTTTCCAAGGAGAGATTGCTCCATGATTGATAGCATTACTTCATCAGTGTGTCTATTTTCTGAATCTTTTTGTTCCAGCTTAATTTCATTTGACCAAACAAGAAAACTGAAAATGCAATGTTTTTATATTATTAAAAGACTCCTGGCTACTGTAGATGTGAAGTTTCAATGAACACTGGACCAATGGATTTAGTTTGTTTTTTTGGACATATTTTCCTTTCATAATAAAATAAAATGGGATCCTTTCCATCTTCAAGTCAGAAAAAAACTGGAGAGTGTGACCTAAAACAGCAGGGTGTTTTCAGATTCTTAAAAGTATGGCTGCCCATATGTCACAGTGGCAAGAACAGGGCAAAGGCCGCTTTAGAAAAAGGAAAGGTCATTTCTGCTTTAATCCTTCAGCCAGAAAAAGGACACCTGTCATACAAATATAAATGGGGGTGAGGAGGAAAGCAATGGGGGCACATTGGTTCAGAGGGGCTGCTTCTTGGTTCCAAAGACCTTGTTGCAATTGCCAGTCAAAAACTGTGTCTGTGTACTAGAGGCGGATAGGCTTGTGTGTACATTGGTTCAGTCTGATAAATGATGCCCAGTAATGAATTAGCATCACATCATGGCTTGATTCAGCCATGCATACAATAATGTTGGGATGGGCAATGATATCATGAAAATCTTTAAAGAAAAATAGATTCAGTAGATTCAGGAAGTTGGTGGATGGACAGATGAAGATATAGATTGTAGCATAGTGGCACAGAGCTTCTTCAGCCTTATTATCTCAGTTGTTAAGTTTTCTCTGTCTCTCTCTTTTTTCCTCTCTCTAAATAAATCACTCTCTCTATATATATATATTATTACACATGTGTGCCTAAGAGACAACTTTATGATTTGTTGACTTGTAATTCCACCCCAAGCCAGGGGTTGGCATTGCCTTGTAACATGTCTCCTCTCCTTCCCTCTGAAGGTCAAGCGACCAACACTTCTGGTCCTGGGGCTCCTGGACCCATTCCTTCTGCCCCACCGCCTTCATAACTGACACCAGCATCATCTTTCTCTTGTCTAATGACAGGCTTGTGTCTGTGAAGACACTACTTATAATACACGTTAACTCATGTTTATTTTTTTTTTTGTTCTACAGTATACAGAGTTTGCCTGATGCAAATTAATTTATAACTTTTATATAATGTGTTTTTTTCTGGATTTTTGGTTGATATTCTGTCTCTCTCCATTAAAATGAAACTACCATAAAAATTAGAGACTGTTCATTTCTTTGCAAGTGAGCAAACTTACAAATTCAGCATGGGATCAAACCATCCATCAATCCATTTTCCAACCCGCTGAATCCAAACACAGGGTCACGGGGGTCTGCTGGAGCCAATCCCAGCCAACACAGGGCACAAGGCAGGAACCAATCCTGGGCAGGGTGCCAACCCACCGAAGGACACACACCCACACACCAAGCACACACTAGGGCCAATTTAGAATTGCCAATCCACCTAACCTGCATGTCTTTGGACTGTGGGAGGAAACCAGAGCGCCCAGAGGAAACCCATGCAGACACGGGGAGAACATGCAAACTCCACGCAGGGAGGACCCAGGAAGTGAACCCAGGTCCCCAGGTCTTCCAACTGCGAGGCAGCAGCGCTACCCACTGCGCCACCGTGCTGCCCAGGGGAGCAAACCCCACTGTGTGTATATATATATATATATATATATATATATATATATATATATATATATATATATATATATATATATATATATATATATATATATATATATATATATATATATATATATATATATATATATATATATATATATATATATATATTGTGAATTTCCCCCTGGGATTAATAAAGTATCTATCTATCTATCTATCTATCTATCTATCTATCTATCTATCTATCTATCTATCTATCTATCTATCTATCTATCTATCTATCTATCTATATAGTAACCAATACACTCCAAAAAATGAAATCTAAGCAAGTTAAAAGTATGTATATCTTGACAATAAAACTTGTTTTCCTTGTAAGAATTATTAACTTATCAAAAAAAATTGCTTATTATTTAGCTTACTTTAAGAAATCTTGTTAAAAAATGTGCTTACCCCATTGGAGATGGAGTAAAAGCAAAATAAGTCCCTTTTAATGTTTTTTTGTCTAGTTTTTCATTATGCATTTTTTGGAGTGTAGTGAGCCCCAAACCCCAGTCCCAAATATTAGGTTCAAATAATGGATTTTTTAATCTAACAAGCACTAAACACAATGAAACTCAGCCAAAAACCATACAAATAATAAACCTTTTCCTCTCCTTCCCCCTGTGGCTGATTGTTGCCTGCTGCCTCCCGACTCTGACTCCTCGAGGTAAGGCAGTTGGCTTCTTTTATACTCGACCAAGAAGAGATTCTAGTCACCCAGCATAACTTGTGGGGAGTACTTCCTGGCTGTTTGGGAACCCAGGTAGTCCTCCTGCTACAGTGCCCCCTTGCAGTACCTTGCAGTACCATATATATATTCAATACAGTGCTTCCCCCGCCTATCGCGGAAATTACGTTCCAGACCCACCCGCAATAGGTGAAAATCTGCAATATAGAAAGACCACATTTTTTTTTATAGTTTAAGCCTTAAAATACCCCTCCCACATGCTTTAAACATATGTAAACTTATTAAAACACACTTTGTAAACACATATGATATGTGGATGTCGGGCTAAGGATATGAGTAACATCTCTCTATTATAAAACATTTTAACTTCACGCAAGACAAGGCAGTGAGACAGGATAAGAGCTGCTGTAGAGGCTTGTAAATGATTGACACGCAGAGTGACAAGCTGAAAAACAAGCAGCACAGAGCCAGCACAAAATCCACTTCTCCTTAGTGTGCATTCAGTTCCCCCTTCCCAAGACAATGTGGCTGGAGCGTAGTGCGCCTCCGGGGGATGGGGGCAGGGCCGGATTTTCCTATAGGCTAACTAGGCTTCAGCCTAGGGCCTCAAGATCAAGAGGGGCCTACATTCAAATTGTTAGCAAAATTAAAATTACACTATTCTAAAAACAGTGAACACTAAAACACTGAACCGAAAATAAGGAGAAATTCTACGCATATGACTAATAAACAAACATAAAAATGTATTGGTTAATCACAGTAATGATGTATTTTATTATCTCTCATGTAATTTACAAACTTAAAAATGGAAGGTGAAAGGGCCTCATAAGTGGAATAGCCTAGGGCCTCTTTTCATATAAATCCGGCCCTGGATGGGGGTCTGGCGGGGGAGGGTGGATTTGAGCGAAGCGATCATGACCAGATCCGAGCATTTCTCCTTAGTGTGCGTTCAGCCGTTACATACAACTACCCCCCCTCCTCCAACTCCTCCTCCTCCTCCTCCTTCTTCTTCAGAACGTGCAGAGCAAACAGAACAGGCATGCATTTTGGCAGAAGCCGCACAAAGCCAGTAGCTGATCTGTCCACTTCTGCTTAGCGTTCGTTCAGCTCCCTGATGAGCCCAAATAAGGGGCGAAACACATGTCGCGTACTCTGCATTATTTGACAGTAAACTATGCAACATTCTATAATCTGCTTCTCGCAACTGAAGAGGGCCCCGTGGCGGATGTTTGTCGAATGGCAGACCAACCACATGCGTTACCTGGTAGGTAACCACTCATACAATCAGGTCGGGACTCAGACTAAGAATGCAATGAATATAATTACTCCAGACCTACAGGCTGTCAAATAAACAATAAGATATATATATATATATATATATATATATATATATATATATATATATATATATATATATATATACATACATAATATGTATATATATATATATATATATAGATAGATAGATAGATAGATAGATAGATAGATAGATAGATAGATAGATAGATAGATAGATAGATAGATAGATAGATAGATAGATAGATAGATATAAATATATTTATATTTATATATATATATATATAAGCTGTGTAAGCCCTTGCTGTAAAAAAAATTGAAATGTAGAGATGTCAGGTAATTGAAAGGAACTACTCTGGGCATCTCTCTCCTAGGAGAATTTGTTTTGCCGACATGCTCGCATCGTTTGTGCATTAGCAGGTGGGAAGAATAGTAAAAGGGATACTTTTCTGCCGATGTTAGCAGGTGAGAGACTTTGTCTTTCTTTGGAGGTTTTGTTTTGCTGACGTGCTCGCATCGCTTGTGTTATTAGCCCTTATCCCGACTCCACCTCTCACTTCCGGGCCAGACAGACAGACACACTTCCACGCGTAGACATTTATATATATGATATATACCATATATACTCACGTATAAGTTGGATCTTGAAACCCGAAAAATCGATCATAAAATCAGACCCCAACTTATATGAACATTCAAAAATGCAACACTTAATTTTTTACTTTTTTTTTAAGCCCCGACTTATCCATAGGAGAACTTATAAGTATATACGGTATATATATGTATGTATAGGTATCTGTGTTGGTTTTCTCCAGGTAATCCAGTTTTCTGAGAAATTTCAAATGTTCTTTGTTCTTATTAGGTTACTGGACAACAGAAACTTTTCAAAAATTTTGATTCGTGAACATGGAGATCTTCATGGAGATTATGATAGGCAGGTTCAGGTTGAGTTCAGGAGGTACTCTATCATGTAGGAATTTGGAGGAACATGAAATGAACTTTCATTGAATTGAGCATATTTACTGACATATTGCATTAGTTCAATTAATCTAAATATTTTTTGCTGTTGATTTTCATTTGTGCTCAGCATCTGATGCTTCGAGTTTCAGTGACAACAACAGCTGTTTGGTACTGAAGGATTCCACTTGCAATGACAACACTTTTCCATCAAATCTTTTATCATGTTGGTCACTTCATGGTTTTGTATGCTTGAAGAAAGGTGTCCACCAGTTGGATGTAGTTTAGTGCTCTGCACTTCCCAAGAAATTTCTAAACAAATTCCCTGAATTCCTTTCATGCAGTTTTCTCTGGTCCCCCTAGTAGATCTTCAAACTGCTTGTCATTGAAGACATTTATGATTTGTTGAACAATAAAAATGCCTTGGCATTAGTTATTCATTGAAACATCTGACTCAAATATCGAAATCTTTCACCTTCCTTGTTCATTGCTTTCACAAAATTTTTAAGCAGTCAAAGTTTTACATGAAGAGAAGGCAAAAATATCTTTGTTGGGTTGACAAGTGGTTCATTTGCCACACTTTTCTACCCTGAGACAAAATACTTGTTCTGGCCAGTTCTTTTTAATGTAATGAGACTCGTTTGAATGGCTGTCCATTTCGTTAATGAAACAACATAGCTTGATACTTCGAGTTGTATTCTTAGTACCTGTAACACTATTTGATCACCACGTATGATCCAGTTATAGTTATTGTCAAGCATTTGAGCTTGTGGAGTGTTTAAAATGTTACACATGTGAAACAAAGGGGGAAAGTAAAGGCTGTGACACAGAAAATAACCATTTGTCTGTTTCCACATTTAGAATGGAGGAACGTGGAAGAACAGTGACATCACTTCCAAAAGTATACTCTTGGCTCCACATCATGAATTGGACCAGAAGTCGGCCTTCAGAACTCTACAAGCTGCCAAAGGGTTCTGATCTCAATGTATTCTGACTAAATCATAATTGTGTTTTGTTTGTTGGTGCTGTGGCCCCCCTTTATTTTTAACCTTTTTCCATCCTCTGGACATTAAATGGGGCTTTCCAAATCTCCATCATCTCTTGTCTATTTCTTCACATGATGTATACTGTAAGAAAATCACAAACAATCATAAAGAGTTGGGGCATCCACATTCAAACCTTGTATAACTGAAAACAAAACCCGAAGTATAAATGAATTAAAAAAGAAACAGACGCGAGCCTCAAGAGTGACAGCTCCAAGATGGCGAAACTTCTGGTTAAGTACAGGCCAGGCAGAAAAGGCAGGTCCAGTTGGACAGACACCGTAAGTGACATCAGATGTGGTAAGGTTGTCAATCATCCAGTCTGTAGAGGGAGGTGTTAGTATACAGTGCCACCCTGCGGAATTACCACCAGTCTTTAAGCAGTCCCCACGGTACACTTGTGTGACAATACTTAGGACAGGAAATCACAAAAATAAGTAATTTAAATAAAATGGTACATAATAAAAAAATTTAGAAGGTGCTTTTGGTGATCAGCAGGCCAATATCCATTAGATACATCCAAAAGTGGTCAGGAAGTGAAATATTCGTTGTGCAGTGGTGTTTGTTGTGGCCTGGGGTGTTCGTATGCGCCCTGTGATGAGACTGGTATCCCAATTAGGGTTGACAGCTTTCTGCCATTCACCCAAAGCTGCAAGTTCCCTTCTACCCTGAAGAAGAAAAATGGTGCAGAAAATATAGAATGGATGGAATATAAAAATGAAAACAAACAATATATCTCAAATTTTAATCTTTCCTTGAAAAGAAAATAATTGAAAAGCAAAGAAAGCTTAGATGGCCTTCTGTCTGAGCTGATCTGTTCTTGTCACAGATGGAATCTACACAGTGATAACATTTTCAAGTATAGTTATTGTGTTTAATAAAATTAATATTACTCATTTAGTGGTCAAGAATAATAAAGTTTTAATGATGAAGATAGTAATAAACCAAGTGACACAGAAGACATGAAGCACTTGTTGTGCTATTACGTTCGAGCCCCAGGTTTCTAGTCGTTATGGAAATTCCAGTTTTTCGATTCTTCATTTGGTAGTATTGCTAATTCTTACAGATACGCATGATAAGTTTGATTTGCTAACTCAAACCTCATTTTTTTACGCTTTGGTAAATCCCTGCATCAACCCTTGAATGTCAGTCCCCAAGTGACGGATGGGCGGAGGGCCACTTCACACCACTCAGCTTTCACTTAAACTTTCCAGAACAGAGGTCTCATTATACGAAGAAAAGCTAATTAAAAATATTTTTGAATATATTTATGAGAAACACATGCGATGATATTGAAGACCAGAAATTATATACAGGCAGTTTTCTTTATGAGGCTCTTGTCACAGTGGGGACCTTTTGCCTAGTGTATCTGTGAAATTCTGTTGCCTCCATGTAGTCTTAATTTACTGCCTTGCCTTAACATCGCCACTGTCATTTTTATATTCTGCTAATTCATTTCTGTGTCTATAATAATAATTGTATACAGCCGTCACATCCTTGAAGGATCCCGAGAGATTATGGTGTGAATTATGCAAGAGGAATTGTTGTCATCAGAAGCTCCTTTGTTATATTTAATCTGGAAAAAGGAGCACAAGAAGGTCAGTGACTTGCTGAAAGATGTACAGCAAGCGAGTTGTTATGCTGGGATTTATGAATGTGATTCTTACTTTCTGTTAGTTGTTTTCAAATAATAGAGATCATAAAACCGTTACTAAACTGAAAAGATAAGGTATAAAAAAGTGATAATGTTATATTCTACATACTAAAGAACAGCAGCAAAACAATATCTGCTTAGGCATGTAAATGGCTTTTTGCTCAATGGCAAACCAAAAGAAAAAATAGAATGGTGGGACAGTAGTTCTGCTGCCTCATGGCTCCAGGAACTGCATTCTGTTTTTTTAAAGATGTGTGTCATAGACCACATCCACACTACTGCATTTTAAACAAAAATTATATCTATCCATGTTATTTTTCTCATCAGTTACAAAAGTATCTCTGCCCTTACTAATACAATTGAAGATGAATATGATGTAGATGTTCGTCTACAGTGGACATGAGCATATTGGTAGAAAAATCCTTGAAGCACTGATAATGCTGCCAGTCACAAGATCTACTATAATCTTAAAACTATGGTGGCCAGTATATTAGTTGCCTTTTGTGCATGAAAAACGCAATTTAGATGCTTACATATAAGCAACAGAACAAGCGTAATGAAAAGCAACTCCTCTATGTCCACCATGTTGGAATATGGTTTTCTTTCAGGAAGAGTGACCAGTTAGGGAATAAGATGTTGTAATGAGCACAATCCAATCAGGAAAGGGATATGTAATAAATAAGAGATAATAAGAGCATGATGACGAGTTGAACAATACCACCCCGGGACAAGAGGGTCGTCGTGACACCCAAAAGAAACTCTGCCCTTCTGTCCCTCAAAATATAAGAACGGCTCATTCCCGGAAGGTGGCATCAGGTGCTAACCTGACAAACATGGAGGACAGAGCTCTTGCGACAACTAGCCTTGAACTGCAATGTTGTTCGATTAAACAGGGTTGCCAGGGTGGCACCACAAGCTTTTATCTCTTCATTGTCTTCTTTAACCTGGCTGCTTCTTATATATATATGTGTGTGTGTGTGTATATATATCTTTATATATATATATATAAAATCCAACATCTGTCTGTCTGTCTGTCTGTCTGTCTGTCTGTCCGCTTTTCACGAGAGAATTACTTAACAGATAGATTTAGATCGGGTTTTTTTCTTCTTTCATCGCACTATCCATTGTAGTTCACTTGTGATACCGATTTATTTATGTGAATCAATGAGACATAGAGCGGGCTGAGGGGAGGGAGGTGGGGACGTTCCTCACTCACGCACCAGCCTCGGGGTGTGTACCATACCTCTGCATAGCTAGCAAACGAGAGAACTACTTAACAGATTTAGATCGGGCTTTTTTCTAGAATTTACTTGACCATTCCGGTTGATTTTGCGACTTCTTTCATCAAGCTAAGAATCATAGTTCACTTGCAGGAGCAATATATTTGCGCTAATCCAAGACATCGGCTGCAGGCTGAGGGGAGTAGGAAGTGTGATGTTAGGAGTAGGGAGCCGGGCAGAGCCCTCCTTACTGTCCTGTTTCACTACTATGTGGGTGGAGCCACGGGGGATAGCTAGTATATATATATATATATATATATATATATATATATATATATATATATATATATATATATATATATATATATATATATATATATATATATATATATATATATATATATATATCAGGGGTGGGCAAAAGTAGGTTTACTGTTGTTTGTATGGAAAAGGACATACAGGTTATGATAAGAAAAGATACAAAAGGATTCAAAATAATTTCAGCAGTAATAATAATAATAAGAAGACAAATAAGATGACTAATAATACAAATAAATGATGCAATAAATAAATAAATAAAAATACAAGAATAAACTTTGTGTGATTCTTAGAACTGTAAACCTACTTTTTCTCATGCCTGTATGTTTATTTATATATATATATATACAGTATATATATATATATATATATATATATATATATATATATATAGTATATATATATATATATATATATAGTATATATATATATATATATATATAGTATATATATATATATATATATATATATATATATATATATATATATATATATATATATATATATATATATATATATATATATATATTGAAGAGAAGGTCTGTGATACGGTTTGCATATTAGCAGCTGGAGATCCACAAAGGGAGAAAAATGAATCAAGTATCATAAAGTAGTTTTTATTCCTGAGCTTTCAACCCCTGCCAGGGGTCTTCATCAGAGGATAATGCTTAGACTTACAAGAATCAAAGGCAATATATAGCAAAACATTACGTGGAGGGGGTGGGGGGGGGGGGGTGGCTAAGTCAGTGTGATGGGGGGGGGGGGGTATTGGGTGTACAGCTTATTTATTATGAACATGTTCTTCTTAAGTTTGCATATGCTGGATTTATGTCCAAGTGTCTGTTGATGGCGTTCTCATTTGATAGCCAAGATTCGGCCAGCTCTCTGGCACTTTTAGTACTGGCCTTAAATTTTACTTGTACATTGTCCGAGTTAAATGTATGTCCTGTTGATATATATATTGTAGAACTTGGCCCAGACACAGACAGGCGGACACGTTTAAATCACCCAACACACGTTTATATACTCCACCTTTTCCCTATTTTCCTCTTCCATATTTACAATAAGTGCACACACACCCCAAAGTCCACAAACGTCCAGGCCAAAAATCCAATACCTCTTCCTTCAGGTCGCCTCCTTGCCTCTCCTCCAAGACCTTGTCTTCTCATCGTCCCGACTCCAGCCCACGAATGGAGGGAGGCGGCCCCTTTTATAATCACCCAGATATGCTCCAGGTGCTTCCCGGCAATCTTCCACTGGCACTCCCCAGTGTGGTGGAAGTGCCGGCTGCGTACCCGGAAGTACACCGGGTGTCCCCGATCCTCTTCCCCCCAGCACTCCCGGGTCTGGCTTCCAAGGCATTGGGGCACCCCCAGGGCGGTCACCCCCATGTGGTCTGGGGAAGGCGTAAGCCCTCTTTCGGTCCTCTGGGGTGTCCCGGCTGGGTGGACCCCCCAGCCACCTGCGACAATATATATATATATGTATATATATATATATATGAAATATATACATACTGTATATACACAAACACAGAAAAGGCAAACATAGCTTTGTATCCAGTACCAATACGAGAGCCCATAGTAAAGCAAGTTAAACAAGCAGTCCAGTTTATATCACACGCTTCTTTCTCTGAGTTCATCGATTTATCTTCTCTGATTAACACACTTTTCCTTCTGGAATGTATCTGTTTAAGATTATACATAGAATATTTCAGTATGTTTTTCCATATCCCTTTTCAACTACCCCATCTAGTTTATGGATAGTGTGAATCTACCAATTCCATACAGAGTTTACTAAATGTTATTATTTTGTTTTAACAGTTTTTTTTGTTATACAAAGAGGAGGACAAAATATCTTGGTCACTTGTTTAGTAAATACTGATTTAGTTCATTAGTTTGAGGGTAAACAAAAGAAAGAGAAAAAATATGAGCACTGAGCTTCTGGAGTGTTGTTTCTATGTAAGCTGAACTGAACTAAAGGAGACAGTAACAAATGGTCAGGTTTATGGTTACTCACTGCTAACAGGAGTAGCAGCAATCATTTAACAAATAAAAAGTGATGCATCGCATAACATGCAGATACATTGAGGGACTTAGAAGTTGGAACTTCTTAAATGCTTTTTTCTTCATCAATGAGTTATATCACATTGTCATTTATTAATTATTTTTTAGCAGTGAGTCATATTTCAAAATAACAGGGATATTAGAATCTAATTATACTGTATGTATTAGTGCAATACATAAAATACATGTTTTAAAATAGCATTTTAGCATGTAGTAAAAAAAAGAAGCCCAAATAGACATGTTGCAATAAAAGTTGCATCAGGCACATCACTAGTTGTGGTTTACATTTCTTAAACATAACAGTTTTGAAAGAGGTACCTGATGGAGAGTTCAAATCTATGTTGACGTCTCCTTGTGCAGAGCTGATGTGATGGCGACTTCCCGGCCGTACTTGTATTTTACTACCTTGTGCTGAGGAATAGTTTTTGCTCTCAGTAGTGTCTATCTTACATGTAAAAAAGAATATACATAATACAGTACATTACATAATCAGTAATTGTCTGTTAGTAATAGTTTTAAGACAGACTATTTTGAAAATCCACCAGTGAGTTTCCTGGGCTATCTCAATAAAAATTCAACTTTTCTTCAGTTTTCTTTTAAGGATAAATATTTCAAATACAGTAACAACAAAATTAGTCCAGTGGGAACTGAATTATTTCATGTGGATAGACAAACCAAGAGACATGAAAGTAAATGTTGGTGCTTTTGCATTTTATGTGAATGCATCTAAAAAGGGTTTCCTGGTGAATGAATGGCAGCTGATTGATTTACGTATTGTCATGTAATTTGAATCTGTAATTGTTATGTAACCTGCTTAACGGTGATGCCAAAGGAAGCAGTTGCTTTTTTTTCCAACAATTCATTAACATGATAGATATTTACTAGAAACTTTTGGACGATTCAAAAAAGCACGAACTGGAATACTCACTACATAGAAAATTAAGGGAAAAATGCTTAGGTTCTAGTAAGAATAAAAAAATATTTATACCATGTATTTGCTGTTTTCTAGTCATGCAGACAAAGGGACATCATATACTGGAAAACACCAGATGGATAATAACCATTTACGAGTCTCAAAGCCAAGGCGCTTTATACATGAGGCAGCAATGCTAACCACAATGCCTGCTGTGGCCATATCCTATGTAAATGTAATAAACTGCTGCCTCATAGCTCTAGTGTTCGGGATGCTGGGGTGAATGTTCCCAGTATTGGCTTGACATTTAATCCTGGCTTGGTTCAAGCTTTATAGCACCTGTAGGGTAGGCTTCATTTTTCCAGAACTGTAAAATTAAATTAAGCAGGATCAGCAAATGGATAGATGGTTGTATAAATATAGGTGTGTATATGCTACATGATAGATAGATAGATAGATAGATAGATAGATAGATAGATAGATAGATAGATAGATAGATAGATAGATAGATAGATAGATAGATAGATAGATAGATAGATAGATAGATAGATAGATAGATAGATAGATAGATAGATAGATAGATAGATAGATAGATAGATAAACATCTGACTCGGCTAAAGATAAAAAGGGCAGTCACAACCACAATGAGGCATTTCACATTGATGCAGGTATGAAGAAAGCCCAATAGTGTTTCTTGATGCACTTTTACACACACTGAATAATTTGTGGCTGAAAGTCATCAATGCTAGCGTGTCAGAAAGTGGATGTGCAGCTTTAGTTGCTCATAATGGTACTCAGTTTTGTCTTCATTCTCTCCTCTGTTACTATTTTCAGTGGGTCAGGAGTGCATCCCATAACTGACTCTGCCATCTTAATCATCTCTCTTGTAGTGATGTTCCTGGTCCACAACGTAGAAAATAGCACAGGCCACCACAGAGTCGTAGAACATATGAACAATATCATAACCAATGTTAAAGGAACTCCATCTCCTAAGGAAAAAGAGTCTGCTGTGCCCTTTCTTATGTAGTCACCCTGTGTTCTGAGACCAAACCAGCCTGTCATTGATTTGTGTTAAATCTTAGTTGGACTTCTAATTCAGGTTTTATGTCTCTTTTATTCATTCTTGATTCTTTAAGTTATGTTGATTATGTGAATCATTCTTTATTTTTGATTCTACCTACAGTCTGTAAGTGGGGTCACCTATCAATCACTGCCGGGAAGTGTCATCTGCCTTATAAATCTAGAAGGTCTTCCATAGTCCCTGACTGTTCATTGTGAAGATGGTGAGTTTTTTTTTCCCAGCTTGTTGTGATTAGCTGGACTTTTTAACTTCATGCTCTGTTTTTGACTTGGCCTGTATTTGCTGTGGAATGCCTTCTTGTTTAAGGCAACTCCTTTTTGCCTCCTTGAGATCCACAGAGCTTTTTTTTGTGCAACAGAGCATTCAGAGAAAATAAAGTTTCTTTAATTTTGAAGATTCTGTGTTTGCCTTCATTACCAGCCAGGGTTTTACTGTACTTCCCCCTGTAGGAGGCATTTGTGGAAGTATTTTTGGGATTTACTCCTAGTCATAACAGTGTAGATCCCCCAAGTACTTGTAGCATTGCACAGAGGTGTGATGTTTACTATGTCTGCCTAATGTCTGGATGAGACTGGGTTCCAATTTCTGCCCAGACTGTGTCTATTTGGAGTTTTACCATTCTGTCTGTGGTTTTTTTTTTTCTTTTTTACATGGATCTTCGGTTTTACCTCCCAGATCCCAATGGCATGATTTAGGTGGACAGGTGGTTGTAAACTTGCCCTGCAATGGACTATCACCCTGGTCCACTCTGCCTTTTGCCTTTCCTTTAATACTCTGAGGATAACCTTTAACCTCTCATAAAACTGGACTGGATCATTAGACACTGTGGACTGGTGGATAAATTCAGGTAGAGTCCAAAAAGAATAGGGGTGGGAACAGGGTCACCCCTTTTAATTCTCTAACATATAAATCAAGATTCAGTGGCCAAGGGAAACAAAATAAATATCCTTCTTGGCCGGGAAAAAAAATGGCTTCGCCCTTGACAGCAGGCCTGTCACAGAGAATTGTGTCCAGCCACTAAGTGTCATTGGACCTTTACAGCCCTGCTGCTGGAAGGTGAGGGGGTATTTTTTCTCAAAGGGCATCATCTCACTACTCTAGAGGAGGACAAAAGAGATGAGGCTGTTAGTGGCAGCGCCTTCTGTTGCCCCAATGGGGTACTGCATACCTGTGATGAGCCGGGAGGGTGTTCCTCTGAGGCTCGTGTGACAACACATACAAAATGCATATGCTACAATAAATATTATTGTTCTATTATAACTTTATATTTGAAATCCTCTGCAGGCTATATATACGTAAATAATTAACGATTGAAATCAGCTGGTGTAAACCAAATTTTCCATCTTTTTAAATCCATCAATTATGCTGAGCAGCTGTAAAATGGCTTTATATAAATACTTTCTATCAGTCTCCTATAAGCCTATTTTAAATTACACAGACAATTTCCAAATCTGAATTGCTGAAAGTGCCCCCCTGTATCGATAATTTACTCTTTGACTTGAAGACTAAACAATCACACCACTTCTTTCAATGAATGTCCAGGTATATTTTTGTAGCATGTTGCTGTTCATTAGTGAATACTGAGGAGTGCCGGCTGTTTACAATTTAAATTGCGACTTGAAAGAAGATAGCAAAATGAGCAAGCAAATACAATGCAGACTCAAAGTTATTTTTATTTCACTACTCTGATCCTGATTGACCTACCCCTTCAAGTTCAAATGTCTTTAATTTCCCATCAGGGTTACTGTCCATCAGCAAGGTGTAGAGACGCCAAGTAAAAGCTGCAGGCGCTAACTTAGAAATAAGAGGAGCACCAAGCAGGCATGGGAGACTATAAATTTGTCACTTTAAATAATTGGTTTAGGCCCCAAAATAATTAATCGCTATGCGCCTGAAGGAGTTAAGCAGTTAAGGCCAAACAGAGTTCAGGAGGAGATGCTGTCCTTTATTGAAATAATAAGGAAAGTGAAAAATAAGGCACAGAAGGTAGAGAAGAGAGGCCAAGGACCAAACCATCGAAGGGTATAGCTGAAACAAAAGCGTCAGCCAGGAAACATAAGAAGGCTACCAGGTAGTCCACAGTCCAGACATTGTCAATGAGAGGTGGTAGGAATTGGCTGGCCACGTGTATTATTTAGAGTTGTGGCACTGACCTAGTATAACAAAGGTGTTTTATTTTCGCTTGGTTTCTTCCACCTCTTCATTTTCTTATCCAGGATTTTTAAGTTATGTCCATTCTTTTCAGTTATTTTGTAACTTGGTAGGCTGCTAAATTGTTAAAGGAATATTAGTCAATGAAAGACTTAGCTCAGTGTGGGCATCAGATATTTCAGATTTAGCCAACGACCTTATGTGTTTCTGTGTGTATCTATGTATGTCTGTCAGCTGGTCAGGTTTTCTTCAAGATAAAAAAAAATGAAATGGCAGACAGGTAATTTAATACACAAGTACCACCTGATGTATCTAAATCAGAGTAACTGAGAAATTGTATAAAACCTATACACCATGTGGTCACCTTACAGAAAGAATACAAACTTCACACAATACATTCTTCCATCTCAAATCTAAATTCATGAAAATACAGCTTCCATCACTGGTGGAGCTAAGCTATTGAAACATTTCCTCGTTTTAGTCCTGGTTCTGGTGCAGTAAGATGCTCTCCTTGCATCATTTAATACATGCTTGAATTTCTATTTTTCAATTTTGGGTCATCCACTGGAAGCAGCTTGGCTATGCTGCTCTGACCTTTGCTTCTAACTATTGTATAAGGATACTGGGATGGACAACACTCATGCAGATTTGAAATTTTACTGATGTCTTTGCTTTTCATCACTAATACTGTCTGATGTTTTTCTTCCATTTCTTGTCAATTCACAGATTAAGAAAACTTTATTGATAGATAGTTAGATTGATACTTTATTAATCCCAATGGGAAATTCACATTCTCCACCAGCAGCATACTGATACAATAAACAATATTAAATTAAAGATTGATAATAATGCAGGTAAAAAACAGACAATAACTTTGTTTAATGTTAAATGTTAATGTTTACCCCCCTGGGTGGAATTGAAGAGTCGCATAGTTTGGGGGAGGACCGATCTCCTCAATCTGTCAGTGGAGCAGGACAGTGAGAGCAGTCTGTCGCTGAAGCTGCTCTTCTGTCTGGAGATGACACTGTTTAGTGGATGCAGTGGATTCTCCATTATTGACAGGAGCCTGCTGAGCACCCTTCGCTCTGCCACAGATGTTAAACTGTCCAGCTCCATGCCAACAATAGAGCCTGCCTTCCTCAGCTGTTTGTCCAGGCGTGAGGTGTCTTTCTTCTTAATGCTGCATCCCCAGCACACCACCGCGTAGAAGAGGGCGCTCGCCACAACTGTCTGATAGAACATCTGCAGCATCTTATTACAGATGTTGAAGGATGCCAGCCTTCTAAGGAAGTATAGTCGGCTCTGTCCTTTCTTGCACAGAGCATCAGTATTGGCAGTCCAGTCTAATTTATCATCCAGCTGCACTCCCAGATATTTATAGGTCTGCACCATCTGCACACAGTCACCTTTGAGGATCACGGGGTCCATGAGGGGTCTGGGCCTCCTAAAATCCACCACCAGCTCCTTGGTTTTGCTGGTGTTCAGTTGTAGGTGGTTTGAGTCGCACCATTTAACAAAGTCATTGATTAGGTCCCTATACTCCTCCTCCAGCCCATTGTCTTGCATAGGCTATACCAGGAGTGCTTAATTACGGTCCTGGAGGTCCTCAGTAGCTGCAGGTTTTTGTTCCAACCAGTTTTGTAATGAGCAGCCTGGCTTAACAGATAATGAAACTTGACATTTAATAATATGATTTGTTAGTGCCTTCATTCTTCCAAGACATAAATTGTATATTTTATGTTTTCTAAGAACTTTATCCATATGTTTGTGGTCCTTTCTTTCTATCTCACCTATTTCAGAACATTATATTGACACAGATACTTCATGATGTATATTTACAGTATATACAAATTTAAATGCAAACATGCTCACTGGAGAGGTGCTGGTCCCTTTGTTATCTGTGCCTTGTTATAAACTGATGGCTGGTTAAGAAAACAGACAACAATTAAAACCTTCAATGCAGTAATTTAAAACTAAAATAGGCAATGAAGGGTTCTGAATTATACCAAGCAAAGCAACTAAAACTAAGCCCCCCTCCCAAAAAAATTGCTTCTTTACTAAATAAATAGGTTCTAATTAACAAAGCGGTCAAAGCGAAAAACCTGCAGCCACTGGGGACCTCCAGGACCATAATTGAGCACCCCTGAGCTGCACAGTATTGAATGATGAAATTCAAGACTAAACCATCTAAAAAGCAGTGTACAATATGATGATTGTTATTAAATATGAATGTTCAGTGGCACTACAGAGAAACTCTGAGTGCGTATGTCTCTTAACCATTGACTCTTTCATTAATTTGCAAAATATAAATGTTGACTAATGGTCACGTCACATTAGATGACTTTCCAAACAATGTTCAGTCATAGCCTTCATTTATGGAATCTTAGTGAGTTAGAGGCATTACGTTCCAATGATGCTTGTTGCATAACGTGATATGCCCAGAGACTCACTCCTATCAGTCTACAACTCACTCTGATAAAATCAAAAAGATTTGATAGCCCTGGAAAAATGGGGAGGGTTACATCAGGAAGGGCATCCGGTGTAAAATTTTGCCAAATCAATATGCGGACAGATGATCTGCTGTGGCAACCCATAACAGGAGCAGCAGAAAGAAGAAGAAGGTTGAATTATTTGTTAAGTTGTAGGGGCAGGAGGCTCTGTGTGCATGACAGCCGACTTCCAATAAATGGTTATCTGGAAGTATGACACAGAAAATGCAGCGATGAACAATTACAACGTGTGTTGGACCTCACAAACATAATAGAAGATCATCTGCCAGAAGTCTCATGTTTTATGTATCATGACAGAGTGGTAAACAAAAATAAGGACAGGGATTGTGGCTGAGCTCATAGCGGCAGCTGACCCTTTGTACAGTGCTAGCTAGCTGTGTCCTGAAGCACATTATTGGATGTCACCAAAAGGGGCGAACACGACTGTGCTGGAAGGTCAGCACTCAGTCAATAAATTAGACATGCCTAGCGATTTTCAGTCATTTAAATTGACATCTTCTGGCAACAAGATTATCGATTTGGCAAGTCTGACATACCCCAGGACTAGAAGTTGCATAATGTGACATCAGCTTAACATACACATATCACCCAATCTGCACTCTTAAAAATAAAGGTGCCAAAGCAGCTCTTTACAGCAATACCATAAGGGAACCATTTTTGGTTTCCAAGTGAACCATCCACATGAAGGTTCCAGACTACATAAAAGGCTACAACAACAACAACAATATTTATTTACATAGCACATTTTCATACAAATGATAGCTCAAAGTGCTTTACAGGATGAAGAAAGCCTTGCAAATTTCTATTGGTAAACTATTTTTGATTTTAGGTGCATAACAGCAGAAGGCTGCCTCACCACTTCTTTTAAGTTTAGCTCTTGGAATAATAAGAAGACACTCATTTGAAGATCTAAGGTTACGATTTGGAGTGTAAGGTGAAAGACATTCTGAAATATAAGATGGAGTGAGATTATTTAAGACTTTGTAAACCATAAGCAGTAAGCAGGCTACATAAATAACCATGATTACGATAAAAGATTTGTGAAATCCTATTGAGTCAATGATTTTTAAAGAACACTTGCTGCATATAATAACGCAGGCTAAGTTCAAATTTTCTTGATTTGTTAGTATCCTGGTAAGTAACCTACTAGACATTAAATATTTCTGTTTTATTCCACATATCTGGAACTTTTCAAGGCCCAAAGAACCAATTTCTTAAGTCAAGAACCCTTCCCAGAATGGAATGATTGTTTGTCAAGCAATGGTTCTACAGGGAACTACAGAATAAAGTAAATTGCCATTACAGAACCATTATTTTATAAGAGTGTACCTAATATAATTACCTAAAATCAGTCAAAGCACACATAACTCCACCAAACGTAAAGCAACAGATGGTTGTTTGATATAAATAACATAAAACTTTGCAAATAAAAGGGAAATGGGTACACATTCAAAATCCAAATGAAGGGCAGTGTAAAAAGTAAGAGAAATAATATGTCCTTAAATGTGTTCCTTAAATGGTTAGTGCTGCTGCTCAACAGATCCAGAGTCCCTATAGGTTCAAATCCTGGCTTGCTCCTTTGTCGGCATGGGGTTTGCATGCCTTTGGTACAGCATAGCAATACTTGAAACTGTGGAGTGGAAAGCAACAAGGTGACCTGCCGGTCCCAATGACATGTCCTACTCTGACAGACTCAGTGAATTACAGTAGGCCTGTTTAGTCTCCAGGTCTTCTAATCCACGTTTTCAATTTTCTCACAGGCCTCAATAATGCTTATCCTGACGAATTCTTTCAAATAAATAGAGAATCTAGAGGAAATTAAAACTGATGTCACATTACGTGACTTTTTGCCATGGGAAATGTCAGATTTGCTGTTCGCAGTCGCTGATGTTGACACAACTTAAAATTGAAGCCCATGTCATGGGCGGAGTGGTGGCTCTGAGGCTAAGGATCTGCGCTGGTATCCAGAAGGTTGCCGGTTCAAATCCCCGTCACTGCCAAAAGAAATCCTACTCTGCTGGGCCCTTGAGCAAGACCCTTAACCTGTGATTGCTCCAGGGGCGCTGTACAATGGCTGACCCTGCGCTCTGACCCCAAGGGGTATGCGAAAACTAACAAATTTCTAATACGAGAAATCGTATAAGACGAAAAAAAGAACAAATGTCACTTTTACCGACAGGCCGCTGATCGCTCCTTTTTCTAACAGCCAATAGTGTGTTGCCTGAAAGAGCGTTGCTTTATGAAGCGTTAACAGCTGCTGCTGCGAGTTTAGCCGCAATCTTGGCCCTTTAATTTCTTTTTCCGTTCTGTTATGGTATGTAAAGTATGAGGCACCAAACAGACAAACTTCTCTTCTGTGTGAGGTTCAAAGCACACATGTTCCTTAATCCTTGTCCCTACATTCTATGCATTGAGCATTCATTGGCTCATTTGGTTATCAGCTCTACTGTGTACATAACCAACCACTCTGAGTAACAAGAGGATGAAACATGCTTGATTTTATCCTAGTCAGTTGCAGATTGTTGGCTTCAGTCTTTAGGCAAGTCACATTAAACAATTTCATGGGAGAGCATCGTTGACTGCCTCAAACTGGCCAAGATTAAGAAGTTGAAGGCTATGACTTAAGATCACTGGAAAAGTTGGCTAATGTGACATAAGCTTATGGAGGAGTAAATTTAGACTGAAGACTTTACTGAAAGAGTTAATGGAATCTGAAACAAACTACCGAGACATGTAGGTATGGCAGAAACTTTGACAACCTTTAGGAAGAATCTGGATGGGATATTGGCACAGCTTAACTATTAGCTAAAGAAACAAGCCTGATGGACTGAACAGTCTCCTCTTGTTTGTCAAGCTTTGGATGTATTTCTCTGGATTGCAAAACAAGTTGAGGGGTGACTCAAAACTGACTGATTCTGGATGTTTTTGTGAATATGTGATGTAATAGACTGACGTCCCATTCATCATTTGTATGTCATGCTGCTGCGGAAAGCTTTATCCCTGTGACCTGGGATTGGTAGGGGCAGGCTCAGAAAGTGTATGAGTAGGTTTGTGTCATATTGTTATCTTAAAGTGAAGAAGGTGAAAAACTTCCACGACATTGTAAACCTGAAATCATTCACTTCATATTGTTATACTTCATTCAATGTATTTATTAATAGTGACTTTTATATTTCACACTTTGCAGTGGTATTAGATTATTCTCTATTTTGCAAAGCCCCCCAGTTAACATTCATTGCAAAAGCAGGATTTGAATTTGAAGAAAGGAAGTGAAGGTGGTTCTGTTCTTATCAATCTCACGATCCTGTCCTCTAAATAAAAGCCTGGCTCCTCCACTTCCTTCCACAAACCCAAAAAATACACTCAGATAGAAGAGGGCCAAAGGAAATGGTCTTCACAATAGCACTTGTGGAGCAAGTATGCAAAGGACAGAGCGAAGTTAAGACAACATCGGCCAAATCACAATCCTCCAACAAAAATAAAGCCATTTCATACTTGTGCTGGAGACACAGTCTATCTATCTATCTATCTATCTATCTATCTATCTATCTATCTATCTATCTATCTATCTATCTATCTATCTATCTATCTATCTATCTATCTATCTATCTATCTATCTATCTATCTATCTATCTATTCTTGTGTGATCCTTGAATTTATAACTCATTGTTGGAATATTGTAAAAATGGAAGTTATTTGTAGCAAGTGATACTCTTGAATAACACTGGGAATCAGGGCTGACTGGGCTTTATTTTTATTTATTATAAACATAAATGAGAAGGGCACTGAGGAGGAGATGAGAAAATATAAAATAACTGTGTGTGGGTTTACACAGGGTTAATAGGGATTGACTGTTTGAATTTTTTTTTCTACTATTCATTTCTTTGTATAGTTTATTTATAACACTTTTTGTTGTATGTGTACTTTTAATATATTGATGTTTGTTCTTGTTATATTTTTTGGTTCAATAAAGTACTTAAAAAAATTACCTATCTATCTATCTATCTATCTATCTATCTATCTATCTATCTATCTATCTATCTATCTATCTATCTATCTATCTAATATATAGTGCCTTTCCTATCTATCTATCTATCTATCTATCTATCTATCTATCTATCTATCTATCTATCTATCTATCTATCTATTTAATATATAGTGCCTTTCTTATCTATCTATCTATCTATCTATCTATCTATCTATCTATCTATCTATCTATCTATCTATCTATCTATCTATCTATCTATCTATCTATCTATCTATCTATCTGTAATACTGTGACATTCATATTTCTCGGACTATCTAATTTAGCTCCTTAGCTGTAACTATCTTTGTGAATGGATGTGCACGTTTGTGTTTAAGTACAGAGTGAGTATATTGATTTACAGTATTTTTCTTGTGTCTCCTCAGAATACAAAAGAAACTGACCTGCTCCAACCAACTTTTATTTTTGGTTGCTTACAGCCTTTGTTTGCAGGTAAATTGTAAAACAGTTATTGCAAATACACTTTTAGGTGCTTGAGGTTTCAGTTTGCTCTTATAAAAACATTCCTATGTTATTTTTTAATGAATATCCTGAGAGAAAAGAGAAGCTCTCTCTAATGCATTCTTGAAGGTATAAAGCATCATGTCTTTCCCAAAACACAGCCTCCAGAAACCCATAACAGGCAGATTATTCCTTGTTTCTGTCCACTTCAGGCTGCATTTGACTAAACAAGAAACAGTTGGCATAGTAAAAGATCTTCCAGTTTATTACTATTATTATTCTGATTCTGATTATTATTATTATTATTCATTGTGTCCCTCGCCAGTAAAAGCGGTTAAGAAACTGAGATGAGAAACTATTATTATTGTTCTTGTTATTAGTGTCATTTTGTTTAATTATTGGTATATTTTTCTTAATATAAAATACATTCTCGAGACATCTTATTCTAGTTCAGAATCGCAGCAATTGCGCTTGTGAGGAACCAGCCCTGGACAGAGCGCCAGTCTGTCCCAACTGGATTTTAAACTCATTTCGTTCGGTTTTAATCCCTTTCTTTTTCTATACGTGTTTAAAGAGGAGGTGTGGATTGAATACTAGAAGACGTTCACCCTTCATCAGTGAGTGAGGATCTACGTGTCATTCTTCCTCTCCAAGATTCAGTTTCAGTTTTTTAAAGCGCTCACGCTTTTCAATGAAACAGAAAAACGACATGAAATAAGGCATTCCAGCTTTGATATAAAAGCTTTTTTTTTAAAGGCTGCCACTGACTTGTGCAGTTGTAAATCTCCCCTCCTCGACAATAGCAGACGGTGCCTTTTATCGCGTATAAACCTGTCAGACACCTGAGACCTTCTGTCGCCAGCCTGCTTGAAGTCATTAAGCCTCGCAGCCGCACAGCCCCTCTGATCGTGACGAGCTGTGTAAACGGGTACATTTGACTTATCGTAAATACATTCTAATGAGTCAAAATATCTTTCAGATGTCTAAAAATGTTACCTTGACTAATCAGAATTAGAATTAGAATTGTTCGTGTATTGACTACAGGGCACGAAAGTCAGAGATAAATTGTATGTAGCCAGAGATAGTTACGGTTTCGTTTTGACTATAACTATGTTACAAAAACACTTGCCCAAATTGCATTGTCAAAATAAAGCTATTAAACTGGCAAACGCGTTAGGGGCACAGCTTCCCAATGCACGCACAGATCTCAACGCACACACATTCCAACGAGTTAACATTTGAACAGATATTAATGACGTCAGACGTAGGGTCTGATTTTAAAACCTGTGCGGATCGGTGGGTTGTTTTTCTGAATGTTAGGCCTGCACAAGCTCAGGGTCCTAATTTAGCATTGTTAGCACTGGACAGCTGTGATGGGCCACGGACACTCTTATTTCTTCACTTGCCGCATGTTAACTTCATGTGTTTACGTTTTCACCCGTCACACTGTTTGCACTGCCTCTTCACCGGCTGAGCTGTTCTTTTCTCCTCCTCTTCCACCTTCATGTCACTTTTTTCGGTGTTGTTTAAGTAGTCGCTTTCTTCATCGGAAGATTCGTCATTGTCTTTCCACTTTGCTCTTCTTCGTGGACTTTGATCAGATTTAAATGGTAACTAAAAAGTATATGAGCAAAATCAGAGGGTTTGTGTTACCCATTGCGGTAACCAAGGCCAGATTAAGCCCCCCACAGAGTGACTTTATGAATAGAGGGCCGATCATACTTTAAACAATGCAGCTCGCGGATAATCGGCCTTTTAATACAGCGCAGTAATTTAATGGCACGAGCAGACACCTACCTGGTCGTTACATCGAGCTGTGGGATTTCGGGGGAGCGGAGGCGGAGCTTTTTCCCTGTAGGTGATTTTAGCCTGAAACATGCAAAAACATTTATGCGTGGTGAAATTGGGTTCACCCACTCAGATAGTGTCCCCTAGTGTGATCCATATCAGAGTTGAAGCAAACAGAGCTCTTTCATGTTGTTTGCTGTTCTGACCCAGCAGGATAGCATTTGTGGGAAGGCGTTTTTTTCACAAATAATGGGTGCCATTCTTTGCAAATCTATCCATTCATCCATATTCCAAACCTGCTTTATCCTTAGCAGGTCATGGGGAAACCGGCGCCTATCCCACTAAACATAAGGGTGCAAGGCAGTAAAAGTTATTAAAAGTTATCTATCTATCTATCTATCTATCTATCTATCTATCTATCTATCTATCTATCTATCTATCTATCTATCTATCTATCTATCTATCTATCTATCTATCTATCTATCTATTATATATAGTCTTTCATATCTCTATCTATCTATCTATCTATCTATCTATCTATCTATCTATCTATCTATCTATCTATCTATCTATCTATCTATCTATCTATTATATAGTCTTTTATATCTCTTTCTATTAAATCTCTATCTATCTATCTATCTATCTATCTATCTATCTATCTATCTATCTATCTATCTATCTATCTATCTATCTATCTATCTATTTCCTTATCCATAATGACAAAGAGAGAACTTGCAAGCTCCACACTGAGAATGCCTGGGTCAGGATTCTGAGCGCTTGAGAAGCAGCACTAATCATATCCCACCTCAGTAATATTTGCCAATCTTCTTCATTTTGTCATTGTCAGGGCACGCCCATTGAAACATTAATTGAATACTGTATCCATCTACCCATTTCTGAACTCGCTTAAGGTCACTGTAACTGGGTGCAGTCCCAGTAGTGTCAACACAAGGCAGGAGCCAGCCCCTTCCTCAGGATATTCATCCTATATTGGGTCGATTTTGAGTTACCAGTTACCCCTTTTTTGTATATGTAATGACTTTTTAAATTTATTTATTGGGTTTGAGATTAAGTTAATCTTTAGCATCTTTTGCAGCTGATGCCTCATCTTGAATCTCACCCCAGTTTGCCATGATGTGAACTTGATCAGGGCTAGCATCATTACGCTCATGCAATCCAAACAGTCTAACACTTTGGACATTCACGACTTTCTTTAATTTAAACCAGAAAAAAGTTAGAAGAGACAATGTGTGTGTACTTTAGCAAAAGTTTGCAGACACTGTACCAGAATATAAGTATTTATACATATAAAGCCAAACTTGTTTGTTTTCACTCACTCTATAATTACCTTATATGTTACGTAGAAGAAATCGTTATGATCTC
The DNA here is from genome assembly GCF_900747795.2 of Erpetoichthys calabaricus. Classification (NCBI taxonomy): domain Eukaryota; kingdom Metazoa; phylum Chordata; class Cladistia; order Polypteriformes; family Polypteridae; genus Erpetoichthys; species Erpetoichthys calabaricus. The sequence continues at coordinate 43,433,569 of NC_041401.2, forward strand.
CACAGGATCGACATCAGCCTAGAATAAGCAGGTCTACTTTAATGTGACAAATGTGGAGATATGAATGATGGAACGTGTAACTGCTCCTGATTAAAATCAGTCCTAATCCAATAGCAGGGTCAAGGAAAGCCAGATCCTATTCTAGCAGCACACAGTACATGGCAGGAAAATGCCCTGGATGGGGTGCAAGTCCATAGCAGGGCCCACTCTCATACAGTCCCACACAGAGGCATTTTGGAATGGCCAATTAACCTAACCTATATGTTTTTTGGGATGTCGGAGGGACAACTAAATTATCTGGATGGGAACAAACATAAAAACTCCAAATACATGATGTCTAGGTGTAAGATTTGAACCTAGGGCACAGGAGCCATGAAGCAGTAATGATAACCACTGCATTATCATACTGATATGCTAACTGAACATTGATCCACCCATTTGTGAATGTAGTTAATCTGGGTTTGAGTCACAGGCACTGACGTCACTGATGCACAAGGGAAGAATCATCTCTGACTTGAGAGCCAATCCATTGCAGGACGTGTTAATTAGTGCCAGTCTAATTTAAAACTACAAAACCAGAAAACATGGAGGATAAACCCACACAGTAACCAGGCTGGGATTCAAATGCTGGATTCCATAGCTGTAAAGCACCCTTAGTGTCACCTTATATAAACTCAGTGTTGGATAAATCATCTATCTATCTATCTATCTATCTATCTATCTATCTATCTATCTATCTATCTATCTATCTATCTATCTATCTATCTATCTATCTATCTATCTATCTATCTATCGATCGATCGATCGATCTATCTATCTATCTATCTATCTATCTATCTATCTATCTATCTATCTATCTATCTATCTATCTATCTATCTATCTATCTTATTCCAATGTTACTGTCCTTATTAATTAAAATAAAAAAATACCAATAACTTAAAATGCTCATTACTTTTCTCTGTTCTCTTTAAATGCAAACAGAAAAGATAGTTAATTTTTAAACAAAGCCTGTCTTTCTGGTGTTTAGGATTACCAATCTTTTTTCCCAGGGTGTTGCTTTTTTCCAACAAAGGCTAGACAGTTATCAGCCAGACTGAAATGTGGGAATCAGTTTTGGCGCCTGTTTCCTTAACTAGTTACTGTAAATGGTCTTAATTCTGTCAAGTGTGATTCTTACTCACATTGGAAACACGTGCATGCCTTTCACTTTAGAAACTAGAGAACAAGGACAAAACCTCAGCTCTCCCAATCTGCCCTAAAGAAAGAGGGCCACAGATGGTTGTGTGTCCAGTTGACCAGAGGGAGTCATGTCAATGCCAATCTGGTGCCTCGCAGTCTGACAACTGAGACCAAGGCATGTGCCTGAGGCAAAAGGCATCACACCACTGCTTTTAGCTCTTTTGTTGAGGAAAAAAGAAGCCACCTGTTCAAGTGTTTTCTTCTATCAGTAAGCTATTATTCTTTGAAAGCAGCACTTTTGTCCACTAATTCACATGTGCTGCCTTTGTCAGTGCATTCAGAAGTCAGTCTGGCATTTTGCCTAACATTTATCTCTCTCTCATCATTTACCCAGAACGTATGTGCTTTTTGGAAGAAATTTTTATGAATAAGACGAGAAAGGAGTGTATTAGGTAAGAATACAACAATAAATGACTTTCTGAATATTCACTTTCACCCCTGAACCCACAACATTTATTTCTGTGAAGTTTAAACTGCAATTTACAGGTTTATTTCTTCACTTTTAGTGTAAAAGAAAAAAACAATAGCAAAGCAAGAACATGAACGACTTCTATGCTAATGTTTCATTTATTGCACTAATTTAAGACTAAACAGCCAGGTTATGTACTTTCAGTATGAGAAAATGGGTGGGGCTTGGGAAGAGTGCAGCATGTTTAGGGTTAATATTAATATAAAAATATAAAGCATATTGAATTTTCTATTTTAATTTTGTTAGTCCATTAAATATAAAACTTAACAAAACATAAGTATTCCAGTGTGTTCTGAAAGGCACTATTTAATAAACCAGACACATTTAAAAGTAGTGTCAGAAGGAAGATCTGACAATACAGAATTCCCTTTGGCACTGCATGCGCAGTGAGGTAAACTAAATACTTTATTTATTTTTGAACTATTTGAGTAATATATGATTGGTTACAAAAAAGATTCATACTCATTAAATTATTACTCTTTTAAACCGCAAGTTGTACAACTCTGTCCCGTACCCATCAGCTTCCACCAAGCATTTGCAGTGCTGTTTGTTTGTAATTCAATTTTTTCTGCTTAAAATGTTTTACTTTGTAAGTCATTGTAGATCCTCATTCAGAATCTGCTTGTAATTTCCAGAGATTTACATGCAGAATGCAATGTGATAGATAGATAGATAGATAGATAGATAGATAGATAGATAGATAGATAGATAGATAGATAGATAGATAGATAGATAGATAGATAGATAGATAGATAGATTTGTCTACTGAGGGACTAAAAACATCCCACCAGCATGTCTTCCTTAGAGGAAGCAGAGCTGGAGGACTCCGGGGGGGGGGGGGGGGGGGGGGGGGGCATCCATAACAGGGGCTGAGGTCGCCGAGGTAGTTAAAAAGCTCTGAGGTGGCAGGGCCCCTGGAGTGGATGAGGTTCACCCTGAGTTCCTCAAGGCTCTGGATGTTGTGGGGCTGTCCTGGTTGACATGTCTCTGCAACATCACGTGGACATCGGGGGCAGTGCCTCTGGACTGGCAAACCGGGGGTAGTGGTTCCCCTTTTTAAGAAGGGTGACTGGAAGATGTGCTCCAACTATAGGGGGATCACACTCCTCAGCCTCCCCAGTAAGGTCTATTCAGGGGTGCTGGAGTAGAGAGTTCAGTTGATGGTCGAATCTCAGATTCAAGAGGAACAATGCGGCTTCCATCCCGGCTGTGGAACACTGGACCAGCTCTACACCCTGGCCAGGATCCTGGAGGGGGCATGGGAGTTTGGCCAACCAGTCCACATGTGTTTTGTGGATTTGGAGAAGGCATTCGACCGTGTCCCTCGAAGCATCCTGTGGGGTGTGCTCCAAGAATACGGGGTACAAGGCTCGTTGTTACGAGCCATTCAGTCCCTGTACAGGAGGAGCAGGAGCTTGGTCCACATAGACGGTAATAAGTTGGATTCGTTTCCTGTTGAGATTGGACTCCACCAGGGCTGCCCTTTGTCACCGATTCTGTTCATAAGTTATATGGACAGAATTTCTAGGCGCAGCCAGGGAGCAGAGGGAGTCTCTGCTATTTGCGGATGACGTGGTTCTGTTGGCTTCATCAGACAGTGACCTCCAGCTCTCACTGGAGCGGTTCGCAGCCGAGTATGAAGCAGCAGGGATGAGAGTCAGCACCTCTAAATCCGAGGCCATGGTTCTCAGCCGGAAAAGGGTGGAATGCTCTCTCTGGGTTGGGAACACAGTACTGCCTCAAGTGGAGGAGTTCAAGTATCTCGGGGTCTTGTTCACGAGTGAGGGAAGAATGGAGCGGGAGGTTGACAGAGGGTTCAGTGAGGCATCCGCAGTAATGCGGGCTCTGCAACGGTCCATCGTGGTGAAGAGAGAGCTGAGCCAAAAGGTGAGGCTGTCGATTTACCAGTTGATCTACGTTCCTGCCCTCACCTATGGCCACGAGCTTTGGGTAGTGACCGAAAGAGCAAGATCGCGGATACAAGCGGCCAAAATGAGTTTTCTCCGCAGGGTGGCTGGACTTTCCCTTAGAGATAGGGTGAGGAGTTCAGTTATCCAGGAGAGACTCAGAGTCAGTTGAGGTGGTTCGGGCATCTGGTTAGAATGCCCCCTGGACGCCTCCCTGGAGGAGTGTTCCGGGCATGCCCCACTGGGAGAAGGCCACAGGGCAGACCCAGGACACGCTGGAGGGATTATATCTCCCAGCTAGCCTTGGTACGCCTCAGAGTCCTCCCAGAGGAGCTGGAGGAGGCGGCCGGGGAGAGGGAGGTCTGGGTTTCCCTGCTTAGGCTGGTGGCTCTGTGACCCGACCGGATAAGCGGTGGATAATGGATGGATGGATGGTATTAAAAATAAATAAATAAATATATGGAGGAGAACGGGCATCCTGGATAAGACAGGGAAAAATTTCAATGATGGAAGCAAATTGGCCAGTGGATTGGAGAAATAACTTTGTGTCCGGCTGACAGGAAATAATGGACCGACCAGTGGAAGCTGAAATTTTGGGGCGGTTCCATCCCCTATACTTCAGGTGGCACTGGTCCTCATATGGCTACCTAGTTGGGACACCTGCAGTAGGACTTGGGAACTGGAATCCAAAAATACAGCCCTGTCAGTGTCCCTGGGTCTCATTAGAGGGCGCTGTCAGGGAGGGCCTCCCCTGCTTTGTTTATGGCCCATAAGTGCTTCCTGGAAGACATGGGGTGGTACTGGAAGCATACCTGAGTCCAACATAAAGGGAGTCTGCTGCCTCAGTTCTAGTGAGTCAGAGTTTGGAGAAAGTGGGCAACACTCAACGGAGGTGGAGAAAGAGAATTGTTCGGTTTATTGTATTATTGTGGCTGATCATTGAAAGAGGTCTGTGAAAAAGTGCCTGGAGAGAATAAAAGTCTGTTATTTTATCCTAATAATATGTGGGACTTTAATTTGTCTGTGGTTTGGAGCTCTCTGGCGGTCCCTTTTTGTTACTATATATCTATCCATCCATCCATTATCCAACCCACTATATCCTAACTATAGGGTCATAGGGGTCTGCTGGAGCCAATCACAGCCAGCATAGGGTGCAAGGCAGGAACAAATCCTGGGCAGGGTACCAGCCCACCGCAGGGGTTTATATATATATATATATATATATATATGCGGAGGATATATATATATATTTATATATATATATATATATATATATATATATATATATATGCGGAGGATATATATATTGCGGTTCAGTGCAAGAATGACAGGTCTCAAAAATAAAAGTTGGGATGCCAGTTGGTCACCCCGTTTAATTTAACAGAAAAGTTCAACAAAAAATCAACACCTCTTGGTATTTAGGTATCTTGCCCACTGGCTTTCAAATAAACAACAAGGTGTGGCTTAGTCACAAGTTCAAGGTCTGTTTGTTTGGGAGCTCCATCTGGTGGGTTGATCTGGATCAAAAGACACCTCCCTCCAGGCCGGGTTCTTGTAGCTGGGAAACCAGAAGAGGCAGGGCTAAGTGTACTCACTGGGCGCTATCTTGGTGCTGCAGGGAGAGAAAGAGAAGACTATGTTAATGATAGCACCCCCTCTCATCCCAGCGGGTTATTACATACCTTGATCGAGCCTGCAAAGAGATCCTCTGATGTGCATGCGTGGCAATATTCACAGTATCACCCAAAACAGCAATTTATTTGTCAACAACACATTTCCAATAATCATCAGAGAAACTGAATTCCAGAATATAATAAGCAATCAATTTTTTCCCTCTTTCCTTCCTTCAAGTGAGTGTTATCTCAGCGAATCACAGTCGGGAGGCAGAGGACTTCTTTTAAAGTAGACATGGGAACAGCTTTGAGAGTCACACACAAGTCGTCCAGTGCACTTCCAGGTCGTGTGGAAACCAGGGCAGTCTTCCCTCCAACAGTGCCCTAAAAACCCTGACATGGCTGCATCTCCAAACTCCAATTCCCATGCCAACCACAGTTGTCCTTATTGGGTTCAGCCCTGAAGAACACTGTCACTTGCCATGTGGGGGAATGAACTGCACCAAGCACCCATATGTGCTAACTCCATCCATTATTTCAAGAAGTCATTCTTCGTCTTCCTCCAAGGCACTTACAATATTTGTACAGTTGTGTTCATAACTTTATATACCCTGGCAGAATTTGTGAAATATTGGCCATTGTTTGGAAAATATAAGTAGACATGCAGAAAGCTTTCCTTTTAATTAGGGAGTGAGCTCAGGTGAAAGAATTTATTATTACATAATTGTGTGGTGTCCTTTTTCAATTAGAATGATAACTGAAATCAGCCAAATGGGCCTGATCCAAAGTTTACAAACCCTTGAATGTATGGGCTCATAATATACATGCAAGTTAACACACACAGGTTCAAATTAAGGGTAATTAAGGAAGATGTCCACACCTGTAACCTCTTTGATTGTAATCAGTGTCTGTGTATAAATAGTCAATTTAAATTCTTGCAGGGCTGCACTGACTTTGCTGGATACCAAGCCATGGGGAATGCAAAAGAACTGTCAAATGACATGCAAGAAAAGGTTGCTGATTTGTATAAATCAGTAAAAGGATATAAAAAAGATATCTAGAGATCTGAAAATGCATGTCAGTTAGTGTCCACACTCTCATAAAAAAAGTGGAAAGTTAGGGGTTCTGTTGTTATCAGTCCATGATCAAGTAGACCAACTGAGATTTCAGCAACAACTGCCAGGATCATTTGTCAAGCCACTTCAGCTGAGGTACAGGCTTCTCTGCAAACAAGTGGTGTTGCTGTTTGAAGATGCACTAATAAGGAGGTACTTGAATAAAAATAGGCTGCACGGTCGAGTTACAAGACAAAAAGCCTTTACTGTGCCAATGCCACAAAACAGCCCACTTACAATATGCCAAACCACATCTAGACAAGCCTCAAAACTTCTGGAACAAAGTCTTTTGAAGTGATGAGACCAAAATTGAACTTTATAGTCACAAGTTCACAACCATAAACGCTATGTTTTGAGAGGATGCAACAAGACCCATGAAGAAGCATGGAGGTGGATCTGTGATGTTCTGGGGTTGTGTGAGCACAGGTAACTTAGTGAAAATTACTGAGAAGATGAATGCAGCATGATACCGGAAAATACTGGAGGACAACTTGCATTAATTCTGGAAGCAGCACATGGCACGCACTTGGATCTTCCAACATGACAATGATCCTAAACACAAGGCCAAATAGACGCATTGGTGGCCTCATCAGAAAAAAGTGAATGTGCTGGAGTGGCCATCACAGACTCCTGACCTCAATTTCATTGATCCACTTTAGGGAGATCACAAACGTGCAAGGCAACCCAAGAATTTAAAAGACCTGTAGGCTTTTCACTAAGAAGAATGGGCAGTTCTACCACCTGAGAAAATTAAGGGCCTCATCCACAAGTTATCACAAAAGACAGTATGCCATCATTGATGATAAAGGGGGCAATAAACTGTAGTAAGGACTAAGGGTATGCAAACATTTGAACAGGGGCCATCTCTTTATTTTCCTTATTACTATGTTTTGTTTAATGATTGTACTATTCTATGATGCCTTATAGTTTAACTTCGATTCCATTAAAAGTAAATTAAATGACTTTGCCTGATCAGTCATCTTTTTTGAAGTATAGTACACATCTTAGAAATTCTGCCAGGGTATGTTAACTTATGAGCACAACTGCATATACAATATACATATATAAATATATGTATATATATCTATTTATTTATTTTCTGAGAAGACAAACAAGAAAGAATTTCATTGTACTATGTAAATGTAAATGGTGAGGATGTCAACGCCATTGTCCTTTTTTATTCAGGCAGCAGAAAGGATAGTAAGCCAAAAGCTGGACTCCATTGAGGACCTGTATACAGTATATCAGGGCACCTGCAGGAAATATAATCAATTTAATCAATTAATGGCTCCCCAATAGCCACTTCTTTTAGCTATTGCCATCATGGAAACATTACCAGTCTCTAAAAGCAACAACCAGCCATCACATGAATAGTTTCTTTCCTACTGCTGGTAAACACGGTCTCTGATTCATCTTTCTCTTCCTCATCTCCAGATTTATCCTTCCATATTTTAAGAACACTGGCTTTCTATATTGCTGGGCATGAGTGCAGATAGATAAATAGATAGATACTTTATACCTTTAAATATCTGGGAGTGCAGCTGGATGATAAATTAGACTGGACTGCCAATACTGATGCTCTGTGTAAGAAAGGACAGAGCCGGTTATACTTCCTTAGAAGGCTGGCGTCCTTCAACATCTGCAATAAGATGCTCCAGATGTTCTATCAGACAGTTGTGGCGAACGCTCTCTTCTACGCGGTGGTGTGCTGGGGAGGCAGCATTAAGAAGAAAGACGCCTCACGCCTGGACCAACTGGTGAGGAAGGCTGGCTCTATTGTTGGCATGGAGCTGGACAGTTTGACATCTGTGGCAGAGCGACGGGCACTGAGCAGGCTCCTGTCAGTCATGGAGAATCCACTGCATCCACTGAACAGTATCATCTCCAGACAGAGGAGCAGCTGCAAGGTAGTAAAAATATATTTTTATTAAAAAATTTGAAAATGAACTAAATACGGGACATTCGGGTGTTCCTGAAAGGTCAGTACGGGACATAGGACAAAATTATCAAATATGGGACGTCTGGCAACCCTAGTATACACACACCCACATACATACAGAATATAAAATCAGTTTAGTTAGATGAAATAGTCCAGCATACAGAACTGGAGATGCATAGTATATAACAAGTGATTGAATAAGCAGATCCAAGTTACATTGAATTTGCCAATAATGAGACCAGATATGTTGGTAGTTACTACTGATTAAGATTTCATACTTGGCAAAGCAAAAGTGCACAAATCATTAGATGGAGTTGTGAAGGTGCTGAATGGAGTCCTTTAGACAGTGAATGGTCGACTGAAAGTGTGGAGTGTACTGTGGTGGGTATCTCTGAATATCCAACACATGCTCTACTGGAGGAAGATCTAATGGCGAGGTTAGACAGGAAAATTTGAAAATGTCCACAAAACACATAAGACATTTTCAAAATAAGGGAAGGCCTAACAGATGAGTCTTGTTAACATCTTGTTAAGAAGATATCAAAGTCTTTACTTCAAATACACAACTCAACAGTTTGTTCGAGATATTCATAAGTCTTGTTTATGATGCTTTTGATTTAAAACTCTACCAGACGACTCCATGGACAAAAATGTCATTATGTAAACTTAGTTTAGGCATATTTAAATATCACAGAAATACAATGTCTTTGGTGTATCTATTAAGAGCAAAACATGAATTTTAATCAACAGATGTATTACAATCCATGTATGTACAGCTTGATGCATGTCTATGAATAAAACAAAACCTAAAGCATTAACTATTCTTAATTAAAAAATGGACTGTATAAAACTGCAGACCTTAAACATATCTGAAGACAAAGGGGTGACAGACATCATCCAGATAGTGAGTTCTGACAACTCTTACACATTACTTTCAGGGGGGACAATTGTGTTACATATTGACGAATTATCTGAACGGCACAAGTCTTCACAGTTTGAGGAACTAAGAAGATGTAAGGTAGTCACATTCACAGGAGACCAATGACATTACTGATCAATTAAAATCACCTTGTGTAATATGCGATTAATCAACACTAATGGAATGAAATTTTGTTATTGATCGTTTTTAAAAAGTGAAACAGTTTGACAGTCCTAATTTTAATACATTCTTGTTTATTATGATACCAGAGAGTGGTGATATGTTGCTTGTTGGTGGGACCAGTAAATAGGAATTTCACTGTACTCTGTAACACTCTAACACTACTGCTACTATTATGAGTAGATACTGTAGGCCTTGACCTCAGCCGCTCCTGTGGCTATTGTCTTTTGGTCTGCAGGGACCTGTCAGTCAATCCTGGACCTTTCTTCTAACCTTACACCGATGGCTTCTTTCTTTTCCTTGATGTTCGGCGTCCACTAATGAATCCTATATTGGCACCAAGGCAGTTATCAACCATCTTTTGGCCACCACTTCTTGTAGCTGCTACTACTTATCAATTCCATAACACGATCCATTCAGTCTCCTTGTCCCCAGTGCAGGATACAGGAGAGGCTTCTTCGGAGGTGAGAGCTGGAGTCGTTCCCAACAGATGCATTCTCTGTCCTGGTTTTGTAAAGGCTATTCTCTTTTACCCTTTTTGAATTCTCCCATTAAATCTCTTTTTATTTGTAAATTATTTCCTCTCCATGCCTTTAGAATTGAGCTTGGGGGGCAGGACATCCAATTATTATCTATAAAAAGTGCCACTAAGCCTCTGCTTCTCACTGAGGCATTGACTCCCACTCTTTGTTAGGCGGACACTTTTGTTAGTATTGTGTTTACTTGTAACTTTTGCAGAGCTTTTGTGCTTTTCCTAATTCTGAATTCTTTCCTGGTCTTTGATACAACTTCCTGGTTTAATCTTTGGATATTAGGATCCATTTTTTACTGTAGTCTGTTTTAACCTCTGTTTCTGTTGTTGTCTTTTTTATTTAGGTTTAATGTGTTAGGGATTTTAAAGATTTTTAATACACTACATTTGCTTAGGTTCTTTTGTTATTTAAAGTTCTTCGGTTTAGTTCTTTTATGGTTTTCTGCAGTTCTAGTTTTATAATTATTTATTGTTTTTGCATTCTTTATCTTGGTCTTCATTCCCATTTTATCATTATAAATAATCACTTAATCACCTTCTTGGTAAGTGCTAGTTTGGTTAACGGGTTTCTTTGGGTTCAGTTTAAATTAATGGGTGGTCCTGGCATGCAAAGCCTATTATTCTCCAGCCATTCTCTGGTCACCCTTTCTACTTTCATCTGAGCCAACTCACTCCCAAATGGCGGTCAGATGACATCTCAACACCTCTTTTTGTCCCAGTTTTCAGAACATATGGCCTCAGATCAGATGACATGACTAGGAAGGTGAGGATTAACTTTTGGACCAGGGTACAAATGCATCAGGTATATTAATGAGCAACGACTTATGCACAATCAGTGACCAGCATAATAATTCAATGACAATTGTAAGGAGATATAAGGACAGAGAAAAAGAGTTTAGACCCCGTTTAATGTCCTGTTTTGAAAATGAAACAAATGATTTTGTATTGTCTTGTCTCACTGTGCTTTAGTTACAGAGCTTCACTCTCTTCTAAAGCCAGTTCTGTAGGTGCAGGATTTATATATTTTAGTGAGTGGAAGAGCCAGGTTGGAATCAATCATGCCGAAAGTAACATCAGTTTTCCTCCATTATAGACGAAACAGAGATTGCTTTAATTCTCATGCATCAATTTTTTCCATCATCCCAAATAAATCCAAACCATAGGCACTCCTGAACCATGAGACACACGTGAAGCTTGTGTAACTAATACAAGATCACAATTTGAATTCACTCAATTTATTTAGTGTTCCTCCCATTCACTCTTTTGACAGTGTCTCCGTCACTGAGCCTGCGAGTGTTGAAGTCTCCCAGTAAAAGTGTAGAGTCTGTGGACAAAATTCTTTCAAGCACCAGTTTTTAGGTAAATACACAAAAGAATGCCTAATGTATTTTTTTGCCATATCTCAACATGATTCTGTACTGTGTGGTACCTCACTGGTGGCTGATGTATCCCCAATTTTTTCTAAGGCCTCTCCTGTGAGGAAATTTTAGATGAAGACCAGGCAAGTGACATACTGCATTCTGGGTCATACAGTGCATCTGAGGAGGGTGTTTGAACTAACAGTCGAATGGTTTAAATTCCAGGGCCACAGTGGCTACACCTCACTTTCCATACAAAAATGGTCACGTGAATCTAGGTGACCAATCATGTGTGTAGGACCTTGTGCACTGTATCTTATAATCATGTCAGCAGAACATGTTGTGGTGTAGAAAATCTGTAGTAGGTATCTGCCATACACACATAGGGCTTTGGAACAAAAAAGAACTCAAGATCACTCCTCCATCCAGTTATATGAGAGGTAATGGGCGTGGCTTTGGGGGAGGAGTCTCTGATGGCATCTCAAGGCAACCTGAGTGTGACTATTATAATAAGTTCAGCTCTTGATTGCCTCTTAGGGCTTTGGAGCGCACACACACATCAACATGTTTCTACACACAAAGACACAAACACACATTTATATTTAAGCACAAAAATTGTAAGCATACACTTATTACATATGATGAACATACAAATACACATATAAAATAAACACATACAGGTTGAGTATCCCTAATCCGAAATGCCTGAGTATTTTAGATTTCACATATTCAAAGATTTTTGAATATTTGCACATTTACAAGGTGGCCCACATAAAGGGGCCTGCCTCCACCGAGATGACTGCATTACGTGCTGAAGAGAAAAATCATCAAATTTGGTACTCACATTTACAGAAGATGCTGAAAGTGATCTCCTTGTGAGTCAATATATTTCTGTGCCCATTTTCAGCGGCAGACAAGACAGGAGTTGTCTCGGTGGAGGCGTGCCACTTTTTTTGTGGGCCACCCTGTATAATGACATCTTTTGGACACCTTTGATGAATTAGGCAGCAGTTGGCAGCCAAACCGGCTAGATGGCAACTCACACATTAGCACATTAGAACAATCTAGATAAGAACAGGCCATTCAACAAAGCAAAGCTTGCCATTGCTATCCACTTAATTAAGTCCATAAAGTCCTACTGTCTACCACACTACTTGATAACTTACCGTATTCCATGTGTCTATGGTTATCTGTATAAAGAAAAATTTCTTAGTATTTGTGCAAAATGTACCCTTAACAAATTTCCAAATATGTCCCCGTTTGCTTGTTTTAAAATAACAGTTTCAATCCACTGGACTAATTCCCTTCACAGTTTTAAACACTTCAGTTGTGTCTCCTCTTAACGTTCTGTTGCTTAAACTGAAAAAGCTCATCTCTTTTAATCTTTCTTCATAATTCATACCCTGTAGCCCTGAAATCAGCCAAGTTGCTCTTTTTTGGACTTTTCTTAACACTGCTATGTCCTTTTTGTAACCAGGAGACCAAAACTGCACACGGCAAGCTATATATGCACATATAATAATTACTGTCCCTGAGCTGTTATTATAATGTGCTTTGATGTGACATACATATTAAACCTCAAAAGTGATGAATAGGATGGATGGAAATTCCATTTTTGCTCTAAATGAGCATTTGCATACAACAAGCGACTCTGTTTGTTGCGTGAGTGCAGAAAGGGCTTCTTTCTCATCACACTGCCATACAGATGTTCTTTGTGCAAATTGCACTGAATTGTAGAACGATGTACAGATACACCATCTGCAGCAAGATGTTCTTACAGGTCTTTGGAGGTGATCTGTGAGTTGTCCGTAACCATTCTCACAATCCTGCGCATATGCCGCTTCTGTATTTTTCTTGGCCTGCCAGATCTGGGTTTAACAGCAACTGTGCCTGTGGCCTTCCATTTCTTGATTACATTCCTTACAGTTGAAACTGACAGTTTAAACCTCTGAGACTGCTTTTTGTAGCCTTCCCCTAAACCATGATACTGAACAATCTTTGTTTTCAGACCTTTTGAGAGTTGCTTTGAGGATCCCATGCTGTCACTTTCAGAGGAGAGTCAGAGGGAAGCACAACTTGCAATTGACCACCTTAAATACCTTTTCTCATGATTGGACACGCCTGTCTGTGAAGTTCAAGGCTTAACAAGCTAATCCAACAAATTTGGTGTTGCGAGTAATCAGCATTGAGCAGTTACATGCATTCAAATCAGCAAAATTACAAGGGGACCCAAATTTTTGCACAGCCAGTTTTTCACGTTTGATTTCATTTCATACAATTAAATACTGCTTCACTAAAAATCTTTGTTTGGAAAACACCCCAGTACTCAGATTTTTCTACACACCACTGTTATCTTTTTTGTTGAAAGTAGACTAAATTATTATGCAGGCTGAGGGAGGTTCCCAAACTTTTTCATATGACGGTATTTGTGTGCACAAACTTACATTAACACTTCCAAATGTTTATACATAATATTATGCTAGGCAAGCTAGCAAGAATATCTGAGTAGTAACCAGAAGAAAATGGGAAAGTAAAAAACAAAAAATAAAATGAAAACTTAGAAGTCAACTGCACTTTTACCAATAGCAGATTACTAGACAAAAATCAAGCAAAAGTCAAAAAAGTGAGCTAAGTCAAAAACCAGTGAAGCTAAAGTAATAGTTAAAGGCACAAAAAGGATTGTTTTAATTCCACAAACTCGGACAGCAAAATGTTTCCGTAGACAGATATTCAACCCATTGCATTGTTAACCGGAGATCACAACCTCTAAGAACTTGTCCCTATCAACAGAGGCTACCCTAATGATAGAACTTTAAAATAGCGGCAATCGTTAATAGAAAAAAAAAATGGCAGTGAAAACAGACCAAAATAAATAACACCAACAAAAGTAAGCTTTCATTCAGAAAACTAATGTCAGATTCAGATTTGAGGAGTCAAGAAACCACCAAAACGAGCATGATATCTTGAAGAACAATGGAGAAAACATGCAAACATTTAAATAATTTACCCATTCATAATACATAAATATTTACATACAACAATATATTGATAAATACACAAAATAAATCAATATTTGTATTGAGGAACAGAGCAGAACTGTGGGAAAGATGGAGTGTATCCCAGCAAACACTGGGCTCAAGGCAGGAGCCATCCCTGTACAGCCCACCTCAGGGTGAACCCACACCGACTCAGACACATTAGGGACCAAAGTAGCATTGCCAATCCAAGTGATCTGTGCATCTTTGGACTGTTGGAGAAAACCAGAGCAACTGGAGAAAACTCACCAGGAGACTGGGAGAACATGAAATCTCCATGCAGGGAGCACACAGCTTCATATCTGAACAATTTATAAAAAGGTTAATAAATTATGTCAACACTGGGATGCAATCACAAATAAAAACAAGAAACAAATTAATTGGAATTTATGTTCAGAAATGCAGGTTGTGTGTATTTAGGAACTTTCAGTTAGTCAGCAGTTGGCAGACAAAGTTCCCTAAAATAAGCAGATGTCTAGTAGATGAGACCAATAGTTTATGTGTCAGTCGGTAATTAGCTGTAAATATTCATCCAGGAGCAGCTCCTCATGCAGTTTTGTCTCTTGTGGTGACCATAAGTGGACCAGCTTTCTTTTGTTCCATAACCCAACCCCCCCCCCATCCCCTTCCCCCCACCACCTTTAATGCTTCTTGTTTTCCACCCTCTCTGACGTTTCTGTGGTGGCCTGGCTCCCCTTTATATCCTCAGTAAATCTGACTAACCTTCCTGAAAAGATTGCAGAATAATATCTGAGATGTCTGGAGATCTCAGTTCCCTTTTCAGTAGTACTCCCAAGAAGGTTGAATGATGGTACAGAAAGAACTATGACTACAGTATACATTCACACAGACACAGACAGTGGATGACAAGCACATTGATGCCAGTCTGCAGCCTTTGGTCACATCTGAGAGCATACATATTTCAGCCAGCAGTGAAGGGGCATGATGACTCTCAAGAAACACAAGCACCTTACTGTACCTTTTCAGCAAAATGAGTTTTTGGCAAAACATCTCTCCGCATGGTGATGAATTAGAATCTGCTTGTACTTCTCAATACTTGCACTGCGGATTCCATGAATTCTGCTGAGATTACCAAAGTCATTTGCAGAAATGCAGGTCTGAATGTGCAGGGAACATCCACCGTGCCTCACTGTTAGCTGCAAAACCTCATCCATGTAGTGCTCTCCAGCTCTTCTATGGATAAACTGCCTCCTGTCTGAGCCAGAAATGTGAAATATGTATATGTCATACAGAGTACTAGATGCTATTGGGTCTCTTGGTTTTGTTTCCTCCTCTGGGGAATGATTTTTTGGTTTCAACTGGAGAAGGGGGTACTTGGACTCAAGTGGTTTTTGGGATTTGAGAGCTGATAGCAATGCTGGGATACTTCCAATTTTTAATGGATCTCTCCTCTCCCCAACTCAGTTTCTATGGCTGACCATTATGTTTCTAGTCCACAGCCTTGTCCATTTCCTTGTGTTCCATCAGAAGAGCTTGGACAGTACATCTTGAAACTACTGTCTGCCATGAAATTTCAGCTTGGCAAGAGACCTTGCTGATGCAGGATGCTCACCGTGTGTCTTGTTCCTATGGTCACTCTTGTGTAAGAAATTATGATCTGAAGGTTAAACTGTCACATCTGCTGCACCCTCACCCTTTTCAGTCTGGTTGTTCTTATCTCAGTTAGATTCCTTCTACACCCATTTCTGTTTCAGCTAACCATTTTAGTTCAATCAACTGATGATGTCATTGATCATTAGCACTGCTCAGTTTACTTTGTTTAATCATTCACTGGGCTATAGACCCACAAGGTTTTTATCCAAAAAGTGGTCTATTACTTACATTTAACAAAATGTAACTAATAATATAATATTTCATTGTAACATTTAATTTTTTGGAAAATCACAGTCTGAAAATCTGAACCTCCCTCTTTTCTACTGACACACTAACGTAGGAGACACAATTTTTTTTTTGTTCTTTATTTCGCCTTATACAATTTCTTGTATTAGGAATTTGTTAGTTTTCGCATACCCCTTGGGGTCAGAGCGCAGGGTCAGCCATTGTACAGCGCCCCTGGAGCAATTGAAGGTTAAGGGCCTTGCTCAAGGGCCCAGTAGAGTAGGATCTCTTTTGGCAGTGACGGGGATTCGAACCAGCAATCTTCTGGATACCAGTGCAGATCCTTAGCCTCAGAGCCACCACTCCACCCTAAATAAGAAATCTAGGGTGCATTTTTACTCAGTACTATATAGACATACCTGCTGTACAACCCCTCCAAAATGTAATAAAATGTTCTGAAACCTGCTGATTAAATTCATGGTTTGGAGATGTGGAGCCAGTCCTGGCAGCATCTGGTCCAAGGCAGGAGTCTGGAGTCACCAATTAGCCTTATCACTACATCTTTAGAGAAGTAGATATGGGAGGAAAACCCAGAAGACTCATGGATTCACAGATCAGCAGCACTAACAACTGAACCCCCCTCACATTTATAAACACACACATATTTTTCTATATGTGTATTTTCTCACACCTTTATAAAGGCAAACCTTTATACGGAGACACCCACACTAATTTCCTCTCAATGGCTGTACAGCCCTCAGTATTGTAGATTTTCCCACGGCCTATTGTGAACCAAGTTGGGATTTGATTCTCATCCAGAGGAAATCCCTGTTTACATTTTGTTGGCTTCAGCTCCTGTCCCCAAAACAATAATCAGAAAGCTAGCAACTTTTAAATGTCCATGTGCATTGAGTCCACCATCTGCCCACATGCCACCCTGCAGTGTTTGGAAATAATTGAAGGTGTTGATCTCTGTGTCACTGAACTCAAAGCTCCAGTTTTATTGCTTCTGTGAAAAAGGGGTTCTCAAAAGGAAAAGGAAGGCACTCACACCTGCTACTTCTCTAAAAGACAGCAAGATAGTGAAAAACAAAAATCAGCCTGCTTCAAAGCGGTCTATGAATATAATCAGGTGGCTTAGCAACTGGCAGTGGATGGCATATGTCCTGGCGTCTCCAAAACCTCCCTATGTGTCCTCCTGGAAGGAGATCCTTCAGCCCAGTCTGAGTCCAGAATGCACTGCAGAAGGTTTACATTAAGGATATCCGTGTAATTTCCTCCATTAAGCTTCCCTCAACACTGACTAGTCTACCAGTAACAGCAGAGGAAAAACAGTCCCACAGCATGCCACCACCATGCTTTATCATTGGAAATGGAATTGCACAGCTGATAATTAGTACTGCTTTCCTCCAGAAATTACATTAATCTGGGTTTCATCAGACCAGAGAATCTTGTTTCTCACAGTCTGAGAGTCATTTAAATGCATTATTTAAACTGGCAGGCTTCATTGTGTCTTTTACTGAGGAGAGGCTTCTGTCTGGCCACTGTGTCATAAACCCTAGGTTAATGAAGTGTGGCAGTGATGGTTGTCCTTCTACAGGTTTCTTCAGTCTTAACCTTTTATGAGGCACCCCATAGTCTTATTCTAAAAATCAAATTGTTTTAGAACATTAGTAAAATTTAGATGAGAACAGGCTGAGCAGCCCAAAAAGTTCTTCATATTGTTATATTTTGCATTGATAGGCCAAAAAGAACATAGACATGTGAAAAAGTGTCTCATCTAAAATGTTCAGGATGGTCAATAACAACCTTAAAAATGCCCAGAAATTAACCTGTTGAACTTAGGAGTGTCTAAAGGCGGGTGACGGGTGGAGTCAGGAAACAGAACCCACCGTCTTTGGTGGAGCGAATCTGTCTTTGCTCATAAAGAAAGTCCCTCCATTAATTTGAACTTTGTCCTCAATATACAGCATGCTTTTATTCATTTTTTAAAAAGTCAATAAATAATTACAAAAGTCCAGATTTTCATTCTTGTGACTGGTTTGCATCATCAATAGTTAGTTTCCAGAAACACACAGATAATTACTCACACATCCATTATTAAGCTAGATTAATCCCGTGTGATAAAACCAGGGGCATCAGTAATTGTATCCTGTTTTTCTAAACATTCATTATTGCTTAGAATGGAAGGGATGAAAAAATTTCAGGTAAAGTTTTTCCAGTGTATGTCTGTGTTTATGCGTGTGATGCAATGGGCTAGGGAACCATCCAGGATGAGGTCTCAATTTATACCTATTGATGACAAGATCAGCTCACCTGTAACATTGAACTGAATAAGTAGCCATTCAAATTAGTTGAAATAATTGATGCATCATGCACGTGCAAGTAGGAGGACTTTGTATGGACCAAGTGAAGGTAATTCCATGCCAGGCCAGGGTGGGTGGCAGGGTGCACTAAACCTTGTTCTGTTGTCTTAGCAGACCAGCTGTGGGAAAACTTGTTTGACCCATCCTGGAAGTCACTTCCGGTCCCGGTGCCAGAGATGACAGATGATAGAGATAAGAAATGTTTTAAACCATTAATAATCATGTACAACCATTTATTGGGAAAGTCTACTCAGATAAATTTTATTTTTATACTGTATTGAGGATTTGTTCTGTTCTGTGCATTGTATTGTATTGACCCCCTTCTTTTTGACCCCCATTGCACGCCCAACCTACCTGGAAAGGGGTCTCTCTTTGAACTGCCTTTCCCAAGGTTTCTCCCATTTTTCCCTACAAGGTTTTTTTGGGAGTTTTTCCTTGTCTTCTTAGAGAGTCAAGGCTGGGGGGCTGTCAAAAGGCAGGGCCTGTTAAAGCCCATTGCGGCACTTCTTGTGTGATTTTGGGCTATACAAAAATAAATTGTATTGTATTGTATTGTATAAAATAGTGACACCCAAATAAAAAAGGAATAGCTACAGATGAAGATATAGAAAATATATTAATGCAGTGATGGATGGATGAAATTTCCTGCTTGTCTTTAGTCATGCTTATACTAGCTGGTTAAGTAATTTTAAAGTTTGATGACAAAATTGACATAATTTACAGAAATGCCACAGAGTTGTTAGGTCTAGAAAGTGTTAGGCCTGCAGTCATGTGCAGTTATCCAGTCACAGATTCGGCCCTTTTAGGCAACAGGGCTATGAAACAGCTATGAACTCAATCACGAGAACAGGGGAAAGTCCAGCCAAATAAAGCATAATAGCTGCTGATGAAAATGAAATCAGTTTAGAGAAGTATCACAAGTATTTTGTAAGGTTTTGTGAGTTACTAAAGGACAGACGTTCCATGTGGGACAGGAGTGGATAGCAGGAAAGGCGAAAGAATCTTTCGTAGAGAAACTTAGGCGAAAGACTTTTACCTTAAGAGTGAGTATCAGAAAAACTAAAAGAGATGACAGCCAAATTGCATCAGCACTGCAGGGGAAGTGGTTAAGAGTCTCAGCTTAGCTCCCAACCTGGTCGTTTTCTATGATACTTAACTTGTTCATTGCCTGTCAACATGAGTTTTTTTTCTGATTACTCATCTTTACTCCTACATCTCAATATTTTACAGGTTAGGTAGGCTTGGTGTGGGTGTAGTTGGTGTATCTATAAAGTATACTTAGCAAGTTATTAGTTACACTATACTAATTCTAGGTAGAGCTTCTTTGTGTTCTCAAAGCACACACAGTTATTTATGACATGGATTCCACGAGATTTTGGAAACAGAAACATTCTTTTGAGATTCCGGTCCATGTTGACACGATGGCCTCCTGTAGTTTCCTGAAGATTTGTCAGTTGCACATTCATGCTGCAAATTTTCTGTTCTACCACTTCCCAAAGTTGTTTTATTGAATTCAGATCTGGTGACTGGAAGGCCACTGAAGAACACTGAACTCATTGTCATGTTCGTAAAACCAGTTTGAGACAACCTTTGCTTTGTGACATGGTGCATTGTCATGCTTGAAGTAACAATTAGAAGATAGGTCAATTGTGACCATGAAAGGATGCACATGGTCAGCGACAATATTCAAATATGCTTTGGATTCAAGCAATCATTGATTAGCATTACCAGGTCCAAGGGAGGGCCAAAAAAAACATTCCCTACACCAATACACCATCACCACCAGTCTGGACTGTTAACACATGGAAGGCTGGATGTCTGGATTCATGCTGTAGACTGCAAATCTTGTCCCTAACATCTATGTACCTCTTTGGAAATTGAGCTTCACCACATCAGGCAATATTTTTCCAGTCTTGAACTGTCCAATTTTGATGAGCCTGTGCCCTCTGCTGCCTCAGGTTTTTGTTCTTAGTTGAGGGGAATGGAACCAATCATGGCCTTCTGATGTTATAGCTCTTCTGTCTCAAGGTTCGACATGTTGTGCATTCTGAGATACTTTTCAGTTCACCACAGTTGTACAGAGTAGTTATCTGAGTCACCGTAGCCTTTCTTTCAGCTCAAACCAATCTGGCCAATCTACTCTGACCCCTCTCATCCACAAGGCATTTCCTTCTGCTGAACTGCTGCTCACTGGAAGTTTTTTGTTTTTTGTACCATTCTGAGTAAATTATAGTGACTGTTGTGCCTGAAAATCCCAGAAGATCAGCCCATCTGTCTACCAACAGTCATGCCACGGTCAAAATCACTGAGATCACATTATTTCTTAATTCTGGTGTTTGATGTAAACAATAACTGAAACTCTTGACCTAAATATTTGCATGATTTCATGCATGGTTAAGCAGGTGTACAGGTTTTTCTGACAATTTGCTCAGTGAATGTATAAGCCCATCCACTTTTTGGCTCCTTCCTCTCAAGTTCTGATAACCTAATGAGGAAGTTCAGAAATGGATGGATTGTTTAGACGGTATAGGTAGAATGTTAGTAAAGGCAGACTGGATGTTCAAAGAATCAGTTTGTATTCAGCTGACACCTCTATCCAATATCAGTATAGTTTCCAATTGTTTTCATTTTTTTAAAATATATGGACAATATGTGACCTTTTCAGGATTATACAATAAGGCACAGGTGAGAACCGTACCATCACTTGGTATCATAAAGTCCAGGCCCTTAACCACTATAGCACATAACCCTGATAAAGAAGAAAACTGAAAACCAAAACACATGAAAATAAAACGCTGTGATGCACAACACCTGGCATTTATCTCACAACTGCTTGGCACCTGGGTTCAGTTCTCAGCTGGGTTTCAGTCTGTGTGTAGTTTACTCCTTCCCCCTTTTTCCCCAGATACTTCATGTTCCTCCAAATGCCAAAAAGAGGTGCATGTACAGTATGTTTGATCAAATGAATATACCATGACTGGTTATCCTGTCCAGGAATACTTAATGGTTTGCGGTGGATACTTCTGTGATTATCTCAGGCTCATTGTGACCTTGCTATGGAAAAAGTTGGACCAGAATTGTTCAAAGGTCCTTTGGGGATTCCAGTTTTCTCCCGCTGTCCTGCTGTTTGCTGTCAGCTTGACTGATGACTCTCTATTAGGGTGGATATGATTGTGCCATGCAGTAGGCTAGTATATCTTTTTGTGGTTGGTTCTTGCCAGTTTCTGTAGAGATAGCTTTTAGCTCATCAAGACCCAGCATGCCAATGTCTCAACTCCCAGCTGAGCATACCTGCGGGGTGAGAGTCACCAGGGTGTTACAGAAAGAGAAATCATGATTTTTTCCTTTTAGTTTTTAACCTATTTATGGTATTTATTTATTGTGGGATTTTATCCCAAACTAGAAGAGCACTGAGTTTCATAGTAATTTTTCAGCATTATTTGCTGGTGTTGGCACTTAATAAAAGTACAATACACAGTTGCACCTTACTCTTGCTTATTGTACCCTTATTGCCCAGCTCATCCTCGGTCATGACTATTGATGGACTCAGTTTCAAGAGAGTATTCCTGCTGCAGCCAATCCGGATTGTCACAAGTGCTTGTGGAAAATTTTGAGGACACACATTCTCTATCAAACATTAAGTCGCTACAGGAGTGGAACAGAATAAATGTGACAATATGCTGAACTAACAGCTCAGGATCCTGGTTGGCAACCCCCAAGGCAGACACACGGTCCAGTCCCACCCCCAGAAATAACCATCTATCTGCCACAGCCAGGTGTTATGTGGTCCAGCTACTTGGGTCCTCAATAATGAGGATCCTGTGAGCCAGATCACCCTCAGGGAATAGTGCTACATGGCTGTAGTGCCGTAACTGACGCTCTTTCACGATGCAGGTAATGTGTCTCATTTGGGACTTCGTGAGCAACCACTCATTCAACACAAAGTCAAACCAGCGGTACCCAAGGATTCTCCAAAGAGACACAGTACCAAATAAGTCCAGTCTTCATCTCTGGTCACTGGATAGTGTCCATGTCTTGCAAACATATAGGAAAACAAGAAACACCAGGACTCTAAAGACTTGGACCTTTGTCCTTTTGCAAAGATATCGGGAATGCCACACACCCCTTTCCAGCAACCTCATGACTTCCCAATGCTCTCCCAATCCGTCCACTGACTTCACAGACTTAGTGCTGTATCAAAGCATATTAATGGAAAGTCAACTGGAAAGGAAAAGTTTGGTAAGAAAAGGTGCACAAGCAAAAGGGATGACTGCAGCTTTGAGAGGGTTGTTAAGAAAAGTTGATTCAAGAACTGGTTAGAGCTTCACAAGGAGTGGACTGAGGCTGGTGTCAGTGCATCAAGATCCACCACACACAGACTCATTCCTAATTTCAAGCCACTCCTGAACCAGAGACAACATTAGAATCATCTAACCTGGGCTAAGAGAAAAAGAACTGGACTGTTGCTCAGTGGTCCATAAGGTCCTAGAGTTTGAAGGAAGAGTGGAGAGGCATAGAATCCAAGGTGTTTGAAGTCCAGTGTGAAGTTTCTGCAGTCTGTGATGATTTGGGGCAAAATGTCACTTGCTGGTGTTGGTCATCTGTGTTTTATCAAATCCATAGTCATGCAGCCGTCTACCAGGAGATTTTAGAGCACTTTATGCTTCCAACTGCTGAGAAGCTTTATGAAGATGCCAATTTCCTTTTCCAGCAGGACTTAGAACCTGCCAACAGTGCCAAAACTACTACCAAATGGTCTGCTGACCATGGTATCACTGTGCTTGACTGGCCAGTCAACTTGCCTGACCTGAACCCCATAGAAAATATATGGGTTACAGTCAAGAGGAAGACGAGGCACACTCAATCCAAAAACACAGACAAGCTGAAGGCCTCTATCAAAGCAACCTGGGCTTCAGTAACACCTCAGCAGTGCCACACTGCAATGATGTAGTAATTTGTGGTAAAGGAACCCAAACAAAGTATGGACTACATAAATGAACATACTTTTCAGGAGCTGGACATTTCTGTATTGTGAATCCTTATTTGTTTGATCGTAGGTAATATTCTAATAATTTGAGAGACTGGATTACTAAGAACTACCTGTACAGTGTTACATATTTTTAAAATGTAACCAAATTATATGATTTTATACTACCCTTGATTCCTCAGAATAGTGACAGTAATACAATGCCAACAAAAATGCTCAAAAAAGGAAACACTGCATACACAGAATGTAACATTTATATACAGTAAGAGGCAAATCCTCTAAGTTAATGTTATTGGTAAATATAACTTAGTTTTTGCTTAGTTTGAATTTAAATGCAATGTAACTTTAACACAGAAAGTTCTAACCCCCATAAGTTTAAATGCTTTTACTGTTAGCTTTATGTGATAATAGAATAGCCCTTAGATTGAAGTTAGACAGCAAGAAAGAAACATAAACTGTTACACAGAAAGGCATTAAGGGCATATCATGTTCTGACTGTTATGTATGGATGTATGTATATGTGATGTATGAGATAAAATATAGGAAAATATAGGAATGTAATACTTAATGTAGATACTTAAGCCTCAAGTGGAATACAATAGATAAGTTGTTTCCCTTTTTCTTTTTTTTTTTTGCATTTATTATCCAACTTTTTTCTTTATTTTATGTGAACTGTGTGCTTTTATTTCACTAAAATCTTGTAAAAAGACACTTGGACTGTGGAGTTTTTACTTCTACAATGAGTTATAGTATTGCTGGAATGCCTTTCTGGTAACTGCAATTGAACTATTTTCAGCTACTTGAGAAACCCTTGACAAATGCAGTTATAATTACTATACGATACAATACAATTTATTTTTGTATACACTGTACCTCAAAATCACACAAGAAGTTCGGCAATGGGCTTTAACAGGCCCTGTCTTTTGACAGCCCACCAGCCTTGACTCTCTAAGAAGACAAGGAAAAACTCTCAAAGAAAAACCCTAGTAGGGAAAAAATGGAAGAAACCTTGGGAAAGGCAGTTCAAAAAGAGACCCCTTTCCAGGTAGGTTGGGCATGCAGTGGGTGTCAATAAAGGGGGTAAATACAAAACAATGCACAGAACAGAACACAAGTAATCCTCAATACAATATAATAGTGCAATAGAAATATTACAAATACAGAGCAGAATTCAACAGAAGATGATATCACATAATATGCTATGTTTCCTTTTCTTTTTCATAACCTCTTTAACACACTACTTCTCTGCTGCGAAGCGCGGGTATTTTGCTAGTCACATAATATGCTTTGGATTTGTTTAGAGTCCTGGAGACCTCAGCCATCAATCTGCCTCCCCCTATTGGCCATTCCACAGCTGAGACAGCACTGGGCCAGCCAATCCGATGAAAGGATCCCTCTACCCGATGATTCCTGCAATCCTCCATCAGAGATGACTTTACCTTAGGCAGGCAAAGTAACTTGACAGGTGGGCAGTGGCATTTGTACAATATTTATTACTATGACTGGCTTTACAATCTAAGAATAGAAGCTCTCTTTGAATCTGCTGGTTTAAGTGCCAATAATCCTTCACCTTTTTCCAACATGAAGGAGTGAAAAAAAGTAGCTGTGCAGCATGGCTGACGTCATTAATTTATTAATTATCATGTTTGTCTTTCTAAGGCAGCAAGTGTTGTACATGTCCTAAATAGAAGACAGCTCAATGCAGTGCCTCATGATTTTGAGCTGAGCATGTGAAATATCTGGAGGTTATGTGACAAGTGGTTGGGTCGGGGGGAGTGGTCTTATACAAAGATCAGCATGTGGGAACAGGTCCCCTTTTATTGTCTGATAATAAAATATGTGTTTTGTTTTGTGGAGTTGTCTTAATTATGTGCATCATTGAATATTAAAGGATGTTATACTCAGACTGTCTAAAACACTAGTGAGACTACACCTGGAATATCCTGTGCAGTTCTGGTAAGCACACCTCAAACAAGACTTAGCAACACTAGAACTGTGAAGAAAAGTGTAACCAAGTGCATCCTGGGACTAAATTGTTTTTTTCCCTAGTCCTAGTCTTAGAAACTAAAGGAGTTAAAGCTCTTTAATCTTAAACAGAGAAAGCTGCATGGAGACCTAATGAAAGCTCTGATAATGCTGATCCAGCAGAATTGTTTTCTATGAGTACGTTTACATGCACACACACAACTGAGATAAGGTGAGTAACCTCATGTAAAAGAGGAGACCAACAAACATAAAGAGTTGGGACAACACTCTGGTGACCCAATAACTGAAGGTTTTGAAAAAATCAAAAAGTCATACAACAATTTGTGAGACGTCTTCTTCAGATGCAAGTTCCAGAATGAACTGAACAAAGATGGCGGATCTTCAGGCTATTAGTTCTTCTGGCAGGAAGTGACATCAGTGGTGGTATAGCTATCACTCTTGTGGTCTGCAGAGGGAGGAAGAGAAAGGCATGAGGACATAGCGTCAACACCTGAAGAAGCAGGAAATTACAATCACCAGAGCCCTACGTTGACTACTATGCGCACACGTTTCTTAAGAATCCCTGTTTACATCCGTAAGCTCACTTGTGGAATTCTCCCTTGGCAAAATGCTCATTGATCTGTGCAAAAAAGAGTTACACATTATCATTGGCTGCCTTAAAACCAAAAACAAGACTGGAACCTGTGTCTCCTGAGATTGTGCTGTTGAGTTTAGCACGGTATGTTCAGCTAATCACCATAAATTACGTGATTTCTGAAATATTAAGATAGATTATTTCAACCAAGAGAAGGAAGTTGTCCAAACTTTTGCCTCAGGAAATTTATATTTGTGGATGCTTCCACCATTTTTTGTCTGTGGCTGCTGAATGCAAATGCGAAGCAAAGACTGGTGGAACAGAGTTAGCACCGGCTAACAGAGTGGAGTGGACATGCACAGACTATAAAATCCTTAATTTTAAACTGGTTAAAGGTTTATATGGCTCCATAACCAGAATACTTATGGAGAAGTCTATGTGTGATAAATCGGTTTCTCAGACGCATACACGGCATTTTTGAAAGAAGATTTTTGTAAATATTTGGGTTATTACAGAACTTGTAAATGCACTCAATTAAAAAGTGAAATAATTACTTGAGGACAGAGGTGTAATTTTAGGAAAATTGCTTTGAAGTTCTTATATAAAAGTCATGGGAGTCTGGAAAAAACCTACACAATTGTGTAGTGAGCAGAAATGTTAATAACATTTAAAAAATACTGAAAAAGATAATGGGACAGTTTACCTACTGGCTAACTAGATTGGCCCAAAAAACTGAAAAAACGTCTCTCATTTGTCAAACTTCTACGGTTCATATAAGGTGGCAGGTCACCACACTATTGCTTGTCAGTAAAGTAGACATGATTTTGTGGAGTAATTGTGACAGATTACATCATTCAGGCAATGGGTCCATTCTTGATTGTTTCCCTTCACCATGGGGTTCATTTTGCATAACAATCTTTGCAATTTACATCATTTGGGATGAGTCCCCACCTACTTCCCTTCTCTTTACAGTTTACCCACAAGATGGACAGCTTCAAGTAGTGACTGTATAATTTTGTACCATCTGGGTTTTACGTTGCATGTTTGCCATTCACATTGCTGTTGTTTTGGGAATAATTATGACATTTTATTGAAAGTGAGGAGCGAACCCTAACTCAATTCTTTCTATTTTGTAAAGCTATCATGGCAGTTTCATTGTTGGTGTTGGCAGGTCTCCCCCTCAATCATTTTCTGATAAAGGTGAAATGTTCTTACTTTCTTTGACCTTCCCATCTTGTTCAGCATGGGATATTATTGCATATGGGCCTAGGGTTATTTTTATCCATGAAATGCTCCTTTTTGTCAGGACAGCAAACCTGAACCAGAGTTCCTTGTCCATTATTTCATATGTAAGTCCTGTAAAGTAAGAACAAAAGACAGGTTTTGCTCCATGATGCATCAGCTTCAGTTAAACACTTTGTGTTTCTGTGCCTGAGGGTGGGCCCTACAGCAGCATGTTTTATGTCTGTAATCCATGCTGGGTATTTCCATTACCTCTAATGATCCAGTGTGCAACCTTCTTTAATGGAAGATGAATTCGGTTTACCTCCATTGTTTGGCATATATTTGCAAAATTGAGCAACGGTTGCCACAGAGTGCACTGCAACAGGGAGGCAGAATATGAATGAGTGAAATGCATTCTTTTCTCACACATACAAGAGCTGCTGCACAAATTGACCTGCCAAGGTCAGACGCCATACATCCGATACTTCAAATACTGCTTAAGCCAAAATCCCAGAGAACTCAAGGGAATAATGTGTGCCATTCACTCCTGGCGCTTTATGATAAGCAGCTGTTATGCACTGAATTAGGTTTCTCGAATGGTGAATGCATGGCGTTACTGTGCCTGATAATCCTACACTTGGGCTGACATGCTGCTTATTATGCTTTTAGTTCCATCGCTAAAATTCATTTAATATGCAACTGAATACTTGCTTGCATGTGACAATCCAGGTGCATAGAGGATTTTCCACTTTCAACATTCTCAAAGAACGAAAATGGAAGTAGGCCAAAATTGTCAGACTGGTGCTTGAAAGGAAAACATACATTCACTGATAATAAAACCATTCCATTACTTACTGGTCATGCAGATTAAAGCAGGGTCCAGAGCTTTATTGCCATTTACTGTTTCTTTCCTTATCCTCATGGCACTTGTCCAGCTTCTTTTTTATAAAAATATGGGATTATTATGATTTGAAGTATTTGAAAGGCCTCACAATGACCCAGTAATTAGCATTCCTGCTTCAAAGCTCTAATGACCCCACCAGGGCACTGTCTGTCCAGGTTTTTGCATATGCCCTCTGTATCCCTGAGGATTTTTTTCCCGTTTTCCATCATCATAGGTTCATTTGTATATTGGTTCAGTAGAAGTGAGTTTGTCCTACAATAGACTAATGTCACATTTAGAGTTTCAAGCAACCCTGTAGTGAAAAAGGTCAAAAATGTGACTGGATAAACAGCAGCAAACTGCAAAGACACAGAATTTTGATTAGTGCCTTAAGCCAATGTTGCAATAAGCAGATGTCACATTGCGCAAATATCTGTTGTGGGATAAGTTAGATAGTTGCTGATCTTGTGACTGCACTGTGTTCATTTACATGAATGAATATCTCAGTCCATTTATCGACTGAGCATCAATCTTCCAGCACTGTTATAGTTGCCCCTTTTCCAGAAAGGCAATTGAATTTCCAAAGCATCTTTTTCTGACAGCTAGAAACATGCTGCCTGATGTAGCCAGTTTCCATTTGAAGGGTTTATAAGTGTAGTAAATTCACTTGCAATATTTGACCAGGCACAGTGCTGGTATCAGGCCCAGGTAGGCCTAGGCCTACTCTCTTTTCTCATTGGTTCACCCTGTTTTGTAACTTAGTTTTTTAAAAAAAAATTTTCAAATGAAGATTAGCCTGGACTGCATACATGCATTTTATTTTATTTTTTTAGAATATTAGAATAATCTAGACAAGAACAGGCCATCAAAGCTCGCCAGTCCTATCCACTTATTTCTTCCAAGAAAACATCAAGTTGAGTTTTGAAAGTCCCTAAAGTCCTACTGTCTGCCACGCTACTTGGTAGCTTATTCCAAGTGTCTGTGGTTCTTTGAGTAAAGAAAAACTTTCTAATGTTTGTACGAAATTTACCCTTAACAAGTTTCCAACTGTGTCCCCGTGTTCTTGGTGAACTCATTTTAAAATAACAGTCTCGATCCACTGTACTAATTCCCTTCATAATTTTAAACACTTCAATCATGTCTCCTCTTAATCTTCTTTTGTTTAAACTGTATAGGCTCAGCTCTTTTAATCTTTCTTTATAATTCAACCCCTGTAGCCCTGGAATCAGCCTAGTCGCTCTTCTCTGGACCTTTTCTAGTGCTGTTATGTCCATTTTGTAGCCCGGAAACCAAAACTGCACACACTACTCCAGATGAGGCCTCACCAGTGCATTATAAAGCTTGAGCATAACCTCCTTGGACTTGTACTCCACACATCGTGCTATATAACCTAACATTCTGGTATTTGGGAACATTTTTGGTATTTGGTACACTGTATTAATCCCCAAGGGAAAATTATCTTTTTCCATGACCTTTGGAGATCAGAGTGCAGGGTCAGCCATTGATCTGCACCCTTGGAGCAACTTTCAGGTTAAGGGGCTTGTTTAAGGGGCCAACGGAGTATAATCTCTTCTGGCAGTAACGGGATTTGAACCAGAAACCTTCCAAATACCAGCACAGTTCCTTAGCCTCAGAGCCACCACTCCACCTTTAATACACATTTCATTGATTAAAATATCACTTGATTACAATCTTACACAGTAAAATCACTAGTGTCAACTTTATCACAAGAAGTGTTAATTTAACTCTTAAAAAGTATTTGGAAAGTGTATGGATGGTGATTTTACTGTGTACATCTACATAACAAGGTTTAAAACATAAGATTGACTTTAAATGCTATCAATTACAGCTACTCCAAATATGTGACTTAACTGGGGGATATCAACTAGCAAGATACTAAATGTACTAATTGCAGTAGATGGATAGATAGATAGATAGATAGATAGATAGATAGATAGATAGATAGATAGATAGATAGATAGATAGATAGATAGATAGATAGATAGATAGATAGATAGATAGATAGATAGATAGATAGATAGATAGATAGATAGATAGATACTTTATTAATCCCAAGGGGAAATTCACATACTCAGTAGGTAGTCAACTCAGTGGGTCTCATTAGAGGCAAGTATGAACAATGTCTTGACAGAAAACCACTGAAAAGTTTGGCATTGCCCCAGTGGAGAGTGAAAACTCAGCCACAACTTTGCCAGTTTTAGCGGTGTATTTATTGCCAGTTTGCTGGAAAATGTATAACCACCTAGCAGCTAAATTTCACAGGTCATAGATTTGTCTGATATTCACAAGCCACTAACTTCATCGCTCCATCAGTGTTAAAGTTTACACTTTCTGTTACAGCCAGTAAGGTGTGTAGCTTTGTGGCTCATTGATATAACAGATAACAGTGGGTGGCTGGATATCGAAAACTGTGATTTTGGTATTTTTGTAATAATCTAATTGAGGACAGATTCACTCATGTTTTTGAAGACTGGGAACACACGCATCAGGTATGCATACACAAATTACAAGAATCGCAAAATGGGAATGCCTCTGTTTGTGGTTATATGAGGATAAGCCAATAAGTAAAGGCAATATAAAAACTCCAGTGGATAGAAGCTGACGCAATACAGCACATTCGTGAAGGCTTAAGGTAGTCTGAACACACACAGTGCACACTCTGCTGATAGTCTACTTGAAGCCAGGGTCAGTTGAACTTGTACGCTCTGCGGCAGAATTGCACCATTATTAAACAATGCACTGTAGTGAGATTTCTTTGGGCAGAGGGAGTGACACCTGCTGAAATTCACAGAAGAATGTTGGCTCAGTAGGAAGTGAAAACAGCATGACTCAATGAAAAGTTTATGAATTGGTAGGAAGGTTTAAAGCGGGAAGAACAAGTGTAACTGACAAAGCTCAGTCTTGTCGACCATCAGCATTGTGCACACATGTCCCCATTGACATGGCGAATTCTTTCATCCAAGTAGACCAACAGGTTTCGTTGTCCACTGTTGCTGTACATTTGGATATCTTCTATGGATATGCATATGCCATAGTGCATAATGAGTTGGGGGAACTCAAACAGCTTACTAATCTGCACAAGCAACAGCACATGGAGGTTGTGATCCAATTCTTGAAATGTTATGAAGAACATCTAAGTGTTTTGGAGCAGATTGTAAATGGGAATGAGATAAAGATTCATCACTGTAAAGAAGGCCCTCCTCCAAAAAATCATGATGACCTTCTTTTGGGACATGAAGGTTCTTATTCTTGTGCATTTTCAGGAATATGGACAATCAATGGCCAGTACAATGTACTGTGCTATGCTTAAAGAGAAACCTACAATTTGCAGCAATGGAAGAGAAATACTGTCAAAAATAACAAACATCCTCATTCACCAGCTGCAGTGGTGCAGGAAATGCAATAGATGTGATATGAACATCTATCTATCTATCTATCTATCTATCTATCTATCTATCTATCTATCTATCTATCTATCTATCTATCTATCTATCTATCTATCTATCTATCTATCTATCTATCTATCTATCTATCTATCTATCTATCTATCTATCTATCTCGCCTTACAGTTCTGATCTAGCACCATGTGACTGTCACATCATCAGAAGCTCTACATGTTAGCAGATTCACCTCTGATGATGAGGTTAAGGATGCGGTTGATGACCTGGATTAAGCAGCAGCTGAAAAGCTTCTTCTCCAAAGGAATGAAGAAGTTAGTGTAACAATATAAATAAGTGCATTGACTTGCAGGGAGACTATATGGAATGGTGATATATCTGTTATGTTCATCTGCTCACAATTACTTGTGTTAAAGGGTAAGTTGCCTTTACTTTTTGATTCTCCTTTGCATAATACTATCAGTTAAACTTATGATGGATATTATTTAGGCATGTATGCCTTGCGATGAGGTAGTATGTTGTGTTATCAAAGGAGAGGCAGTCAGCTTATTTTCACCACTTGTTAATGAATTTAAATTAGTGTTAATAAAAATCATTCAAACTAAATATGCAAAAAAAAATATTATGCTGTTCATGTTGGTATGACTGAACTTCTAAAATGTTTAAAAATGAATGGACATTTAACAATAATAAAATTATATTAATCCTCCAATTTTAGGCCCTTCCTTCTATGAAATCCAGCTGCCACTTCAGTTGACATTTTTTTCCTATTTTTTCCATTCTGTCATGGTACATAAAACACAACATATCAGATAGATAATCTTCTCTTCTGCCTTTGTGGCCCAACACACCCATGTTACTTATTCCTTGTCACTAAGTTATATGCATTGGTGCATACAGGTGAGCACTCATTGTCAGCCCTCACATGCACGCCAGCCAATCTGTATGAATTGATTTAACAGGTTGTGTCACAAACTGGTGAGACTGAGTCTCTGTGGATGACAGGATTACGCCGCAACTACCCCTGACTTAGTAAGATTATGTAAATGAAGTGTATTACTGAAGATTTCTGGAAAAGTCGGTCAATGTGACATGGCTTTTAGTTCATTTATAGCCTAGTAACTGTTGGGTACAATGATCACCATGGATAATTCATCCTTCTTAATTGTTTGACAGAAAAATTGCTGTACTGTGTTCCCTTGATCAGGCAATAAAGGTGTTTTATAAAGTAGAGTGGTGCCTGGGGACCAATATGGCTAACCATAAATCACAGCTAGGTTTATCCATCCATCCTTTCTTTGCAACTCCCTGTCCATTTGTATAGATAGATAGATAGATAGATAGATAGATAGATAGATAGATAGATAGATAGATAGATAGATAGATAGATAGATAGATAGATAGATAGATAGGGTGAAATTTGACTTCATAAATATAAATAAATACACACACTTTGGTCTGAACACACACTGGAATGACTATAAAACAAGATAATTCAAAAGAAAGGAAACGTCTGACTTGGCTGGCACAGTGGCAGTGAGGCATTTTGCAGACGTATTGCTGTTGATAAAACGGAGTCCCAGTAGCATTTCTTGAAACATTGCTGATAAAGTAGGTATAATTTATCCCAACAACTCAAGGCAATAGGCAGGTATCAGACTCAGATGGAATGCTAGTTTTTGAGCACCGTTACATGCAGACTACTACATCCGTTCAAATCTGACCAGTTAAGAATTGCCAATTAAAATACTGTAGCATGTCATCTTTATGACATGGGAGGAAGCTAAAACCCAAGAAGAGAAAACCTACACAGATGAGGAGAGAACAAGCCAGTAATCGGTCTGGAAATTCAAACCAGACCTTTCAATCTGGAACATAGGCATTCAAAATGTTCAGACAAGCTATTAAACATATTAATTTAAAATTTTCTTTGCTTTCTTTATTTTTAACTCCTTTTTCACTCACTAAGCTGTGTTTAACAATGCTCTTCCTTTGATGGCGGGCCTGGTTGTTTGTTTACATCTATCCTTATCTTGGCATCTTGGACATAGAAATGCCATATCATGCCTTATTTCCTCTTGGGTGGATTACTTACTTTAAGTCTTTCCTCAGTAGTCTTCCTGCATGTGACTGTTGTTAGAAACACTGGCACCGGTGTGATAACATGGGCTCTTCTTACTGAAGGGTTATTCTGTTAATAATATGCTCCAATCACATCTCCATCTACAATAAAGGCAAACAACTACAGAAAATATGTTGAAATTCTTACAATTGGTCAGCAAGTATTATTGCATTTTCGCATAAAAGTATCTATTTGCTAACTTTATTCAGTTATTTCCATTTGTGACTCAAATTGATTTTAATAAACACTTTATTTTGTGATTTTGCAGCTGTGATGCCATGTACATTGGTACCTATGGGCTTAACTTGGACTCCGGGCATCTGGAGTCATACCTATGTGAGCAGGGTCAGGGACTGAGAGACATAGACACATACATTAAGAAAAAATATAAAAGCAGTATATTCTAAAGCATGCCACAATGTCAGTCCAGTGTTATGCATTAACTTACCAATAAAAACATTTCTTATGTAATGACATCTTCAAAGCAAGGTGCATCAAAAGGACAAATAATAAAAAAATTGGACTCTCATCCCCTCATTCTTTTCCTTAAAGCTTCTTTGGGCAAATAGATCTTAACTCTGCACAATTAAAAGCAGATGGCTAGCTCACCATATCATTCCTTGATTGTGACTTCACTTCATTAGTTCATTTGGAGGACTCCACCTCAGGTACTGCTCTACCTTATGTTCCTTTTCAGAGCTGTCAGAAGATTACTCACACCAACCTTAGATTCTGCTTCCACTTCAGTGGGTAATGCAGAGGACTTACACTGTAGGTATTACATCACTTTCTCTCCTTTACAGAGCTGTGAAAAGGTTACTCATGGCAGTCATAAATGCTGGCTCCATTTCAATAGATAAAACTAGAGGACTTCCACCACAGGTACTGCTCTACCTTCTGTCCCATTTAGAGCTGTCAGAAGGTTACTAGAGTCCAATGCACGGGGTGATCAAAAGACAAGAATGACGATGTCGATGATGAAGATGACCTCTAGTAACAGCAGTGTCATTTTTTGCACTCCCAGAGATTTCTGCAGTCAATCCCAGCCAACATTTCTCTTATCCTCATCAATAAGCTTGCCATGCAGTGTGCATCCATGAAACACAACTTCCATTACATGGGGATGTGCTCAGGCAACTTCACTGAACTCTAATCACAAATGCCCCTTGAATTTTCCATTCTCTCACTCATGGATCTCAAGCACCTGATAAAGCACCTAACACAGTTTATAAAAAGAAAAGCTACTAACCTTTTCACTCTTTAACTTAGATAAAACTAAGCCTGTGACATGATGGCATATTGGCTAGTGCTCCTGCCTCATACTGTAGTTCAAGCATATTTGCTTCTAACAATGCTTGTATGATATTTGTCAGTTCTCTTCAATGGGTCTCTGGTTCATCTCCCACATATTCCAGAGATACGTATTAGTTCTAAATTGGCCCCATATTACTACTGGAATTCCTGTCTTTTGGAACCCTGAATAAGACTTATAATGGAAAATATTATGTTTGACCTTATGAATGAGCTGTCCCATAAAAACACATTCCCTTTTTGGGTAAGCACGTGTCTTTTTTAATCCTGATTATCATTTTCATAGGCAATCTGTAATCAATAAAATAAAGTTGTGAATAATAAGCTGCTTGAGGCACCTGTCCAGAATGTGAGCAATAAATGGCAAAATGACATTTTTTATAGTTGTTTCCACCAGGCATTATGGAGCCCTTAGAAATAATAGATGAGCTGGAGGAGATGTTAATTATGCAAGGAGTTGTATAATTAATCCTGGTGATGGCTGTAAGACACTGAAAGAAATTGATAATCCATCGGTTTTCTAACCTGCTTATTCAATTCAGGGTTGTAAGAAGATGGTGCTTCTTGCTGGCATTACATGATTTGAGGTGCCAGTCTGATCATGGGGCACAGTGACATATGTGGTATGCAAGATAAAACACATCTTTCAGACAGTTGCAGGTTGGTAAAGTATGTGAATCCCTAGGCTGGTGACTTCAACAAAAGCTAACTGGAGTCAGGAGTTAGCAAACCTGGAGTCCAGTCTATGAAACAAGATTGGAGGTTTGCTGTGGAGATATTTTGCCATATAAAAAGACTTAAAGACTGATATTTTGCCATTCACTAGAAGCATCTATTGATAAAGCATCTTTCACAAAAATAGATCTCAGAAGATCTACGATTAAGAAATGTTAATTTGCATAAAGCTGGAAAGCATTACAAAGTATTTTCAAAGAGCTAAGATATTCATTTGTCCAAAGTTAGACAAACTGTGTATAAATGCAAACTATTTAGTACTGTGCCTACCCTCCCTAGCAGTGGGCATCCAGCCAAGATGACACAAAAAAAATCACACAACACTCAATGAGGTAAAAACAGACCCTAGAGTAAAGGCTTGAAGCTAGAGGCTTGAAGCAGATTAACGTCTCTGTTCTTGAGTCTGTCATACGCAAAACATTGAACAGGCATGGTGTCCATAGCAGTACATCAAGGAGGCAGCCACATTTCTCCAAAACACACTGCAACATACTCAAAGCTTCCTAGAGACCATATTGACACTCTGCAATGCTATTGGGAAAATGTTTTGTGTATTGAGGAAACTAAGGTTTAACTCTTCAAGAAGAATATGTATGGCATGAAAAGTGTACAGTTTACCAACATGAAATAATCACCGCCCCAGTGAAGTACAGTGGAGAATGCATCATGGTTTGGTGCTGCTTTGCTGACTCAATTCCAGGACAGCTTGCCATCATCAAAGGGAAAATGAATTCCTTAAGTTTATCACGGTATCCTACAGGATAATGTCAGTGTGGCTGTCTGCCAGTTGAACCTACATAGAAATTCGGTGATGCAGCAGGACAATGACCCTAAATAATGAAGTAAATATACTACAGAACAACATTCAAAAAAGAAAATCCACCTTACAGAGTGATCTAGCAATAGCCCAGAACTTAACCCAATGAAGGTGCTGTGGAATGACCTCAGGCGAGCCATTGAAACCAAGCATCTTCAGAATATTTCTGAGCTTATATAGTTCTGTATGGAATAATGGTTCAAAATTCCTCCTGAACATCGTGTAGGCCTGATCTGCCGTTTCCAGAAGTGCTTGTTAGAGCTTATGGCTTCCAAATGTGGAATAATATATTCTCTATTTGTATGTGTCTATTCAGGGATTAAGTTCTGCTCTGTGAACTTTTATATCCTATCACTACGAAAGTATATGTTGTTGTTTAACAAAACGTAATGAACTGCATTTCACGAATGTTAAACACTTTCATATTTTTTATTTTCTTTAAGTTGTAACCAAATCTGTATCTCTGTAGGTACTTAGTAGTATAGGTAGTATATCATACCAATAAAATATTTCCACAGGCAATCATTAGAGGTATGTGAAGGTAATTATGTTCTGTTTTGTTAAAAGAGTATTTTGGAGTTTCAAGGACAGGCAGTTACTGATAAGACAATGAATGATCTCTGTAAGCAACAAAGTTGATAAATGTTGGATAACTAAGAGTCACTGGACATGACCTAACTGTATTTAGTATGAACTAAGCAGTGTAAGATTTATGGCAGGAGTGTGCATTTTCAAGCTATAAAGACTACAGACTGCTTAAATGGGATTCATTCAGAATATACAGTTCTGGATCAACCTTAGGGCAGCACAGTGGCGCAGTGGGTAACGCTGCTGCCTCGCAGTTAGTCCTCCCTGCGTGGAGTTTGCATGTTCTCCTCATGTCTGCATGAGTTTCCTCCGGGTACTCCGGTTTCCTCCCACAGTCCAAAGACATGCAGGTTTGGTGCATTGGCAATCCGAAATTGTCCCTAGTGTGTGCTTGGTGTGTGTGTGTGTGCCCTGCGGTGGGCTGGCGCCCTGCCTGGGGTTTGTTTCCTGCCATTCGCCCTGTGTTGGCTGGGATTGGCATCAGCAGACCCCTGTGACCCTGTAGTTAGGATATAGCGGGTTGGATGATGGATGGATGGATGGATCAACTTTAATGCTAATAAACTCAGACCCATGGAAGCCAAACATTATCTACAAGCTCATCAAAGCCAAAGACACAATGAACTGTCAGGACCCTCCCAACTGCCACAGCCATGGTGGTCTGGGAGAACATAGCCTCCAATGAACTCACCAATAGACTCAAGGACCTGGTGTGGATGGCCATACGAGGGGGACTGCCTCTCCACTTGTTCATGCACACCAGGGAATTGTGTGGATGCACACATTGTCCATGGTCCATCCTTTGGGAAGAAAAGTGCACTGCACCTCTTCTCATGCCCAGTTGCACACTCACTGCTGGATGCACTGAAAGGGGAACTGGAAAATTTGGTAACCAGAGACAGTCTCTCGCACCACTCGGTATCAGCTCAGTGGAACCCACCGAGGAGGCTTGGCATCTCATGTGCCGTGTGAAAGACGCTTTCTGGATTGCCAGGAACTTCCTCATTCTCAGAAAAGAAAGGATGACAATCCTGGACTGCTGCAGGTACATCCTCAGCCTACTCAGAGACTATTCTATCCTGGACACTTTGAAGAATCAAAGTCATGCAGACCCTGATGGAGGAGAGCCCCAAACCCTAACATAGGGAGAGCACGGGACTCATCACTCATCCAAAGGACTCAGAACCACTCTGTTTTTATACTCTACTGTAACTGATAATATATTGATATAGATGGTAATAGTGTAATAGATTGTGTTTTTATATACATATAACCTAAATATATGTAAATAAAGTATACAATGTAAGAGATAGTTGTAGATTGTATTAGATTATAGTGGATCACAGTCGATTGCAATTGATGACATAGATTGATATAGCTTGAAATAGTGTACTAGATATTGTTATATATATATATATATTGCCTAAATAAATGTAAATAAAGTATATTTTTTCAAAATAAAAATAATGTCATTAAAGGCCTCCTTTCGTTAAATGAAAATATTGTGGCTTATTTTCTTTGACACGAAGGAGGTTCAACTACCGTATATACTCGTGGATAAGTTCTCCCTCGGATAAGTTGGGACTTGGTTTAACCGTATAATTTCTGGTATTTTACATTGTCAGTTGTATAAGTCTAATGTGGAAAACTCACGCTATTGGTCCAAGATATTATGATATGCTAACGCCCACCTGAGAGAGTAACCACGGAGCACACTACCGCTTTTTTCTATGTATCATGCCCACGTGACCACACGATAATATCCGAACTATTTGAAAGTGACGTTTGCACTGTTTTGTGTATCTCACACCTTTATACACCTTTATCGTAAGAGCATCCCTTGTCTATGATAGAGCGTTCAATCAGAAGTAAAGTTGAAGCTGGTTTTAAATTAAACGTCGTTGAAGTAGCAAAAGAAATTGATAACTGCGCTGCTGCAACAAAATTCGATGCGTCTGAGAAACTGATGTGAGACTGGAGAAAGCAAGAAGATGTAAAAAAAAACCAATTAAATGTCACATTTTTGAACGGACGTATAAGTCGGGCTCTGATTTAATGATTGATTTTTTGGGTTTCACAACCCAACTTATATGCGAGTATATACAGTAAGTTGTTCAATCCAAGGGTTCGTGAACGTTTTCCACAGAACACTGTGAATGTTTGATGGATGTGTTCAATAAAGACATGAAAATATTATAACTGTTTGTGTGTTATTAGAATAAGAATATTGTGTATTGTCTATACTTCTGACGTAGATGAAGATCAGATTCCATTTTATGACCAATTATGCAAAAAAAAAAACCACATATATTTCCTTTCCACTGTATCTGGTGCCAAATTATAAGTCAATTTTTAGGGAGTTGGGAATGTAAAAACCTACACAGAGATGGGAGATATGTGTAAAGTTCACAAAATGAACCTCAGAGCTTTGAGAGAGCAGTACCAACCACTGTGCCACCTCCACATTCACACTGCATCTCACTTAATTCTGACTCTAGGGTAATGATCTGTTAGAAGACACACACATTACATTTTTGAGCCTCAAATGATTTTTTTTTCCACCATTCCACTCTCGGTGATATAACTGACTAGCATCATCAGCTTGTGCCTGAAGTGAACAACTAAGGCTTCAAAGTGATTGGTAATACAGATCACTGAACGACAAGGAGATGTCATGTTTAATATCATTTTGTGGAGGATAAAAATCCTCTGGGCAGGTAAAAGCAGGTGGATGTTATAGAAATTAAAGAGTACTTGATGACATATGGCCAAAAAAGGGTGACAAGTGATTCCATCTCCTGTGCCATCAAAAAAACTAAAAGCCTTCAGGACAAGAAAAAGGCACACACCATCACTCAGATGTTATCACCTTTGTTTATAAAGATTGATACAAAGAGCTGATGGCATAAACAGGACATCACATGTCTAAGCTGCTGCTCATTTTTGCTTGCCAGAGGGTTTCTTGTGAAAATGCAGGGAGTGGATATTGATTGTGACATGCAGATTTGAGTCTCGAGAGTCACATATAAAAATTAGAATGGACTCACACACTCAACTGTGTACCCACACTCACACACCCTGGGCCACTTTTGAATCACTAAATTACAAATCTGAAATTAAAGTACTTGCTTGCCGCTATCAGTACAATTACTGAGTTAATGGAACTGGACTTATTCATGCAAAGAGTGCTTTTCATTGATGAGCGCAGCAGACTCTCCTGCTTTTAATTTCAGGTCAGACCTAAAATTGCCTTTTCCTTCATTTTTTAAATTCTTCTGTTGTGGGCAAATTGCCTATTCCTCGGTGGCCATGTTCTGAACACACTCTGTACTCAACACTCAACAAATGCGACTATTTATTCAATTACTGAAGCGCCACGAGAAAGACAAGATATTTATTATCTTATTTATTATCTCCACGGGTTTATTTGTTCAATTCTACATTAGCTTCTTCAGCCAAGAAATACTTTAGCATTAAATTGGTATTTCAGATGTGGTTTACTGCTTATTCAGAGAACATTCTTTCAAATTCCAATAGTCTAGAGAATAATGTATCACATGTAAAAAGCTTCTAAAGGCAACCAAATTTAACTGTATAACACATTTATAAAGTAGGTTAGGATTAGTTTCTTTAGAACTTATTTTCTGTTCTTTCCAAACAGTATGTAACGTACATCTTGTTAAATAAGAATTATTTCATTGTTGCCAAGGATGGTCTTCATCCAGCTGCACATTTATATCCAATTCTGTACCGTCATGAATTGATTTTTTAAAATTTAAATGACATTGTCTTGTCTCTGTTTGAATAAACAAGCAACAGGTGTCCGTTCCTAGATGACCATATAGGCCACAGGTTTTAACTCCAACTAGTTTCTCATTAGGGCCCAACTCTTGTAATCAATGAAGCATTCACTCATTTTCTGGGCCAGTTCATGGAAGGATGGCACCTGCCTCAGCAGCATTACACAGCTTAAGAACCAGTGGCAGTCCATCTCAGGGTACATTCACACAGACACCCACTGCTCCTTCATACTGGGCCAGTGTTTTATTTTGTGTTACCAGATCACCCATGATGTGCACTTAACACAAAAGGTACATACAGATATAATCTCTTAGGTTCTTTTCTTAATGGGGGATAGGAAGAAACCTCCAAACCAGCTATGTAACTGTTACCTGTTACCTTTTACATGTCTCACTGTCCTTATTGTATCCCATGCATTCAACCCTGGGGACCTCTAATAGCAGGCTGCTCGCTGATTGGGACCATCTTTTATTTTCACTCCTCTACTTCAACCCAGTTAACCATAAATAGTGGACTTCTGAAAGCTTTCTTAAGGGACTTCAACTAGGAATGACAATCCAGCACTCGATAACTCAAGTAATTAATAATCAGAGACACTGAGCTCTTACTTAAATATTTTATTTACTTGTTTAATAACCAATCACACCAAATATAAACAGTACAAAGAATTATACAGTTTGGGTTTGTTTATGCAGTAGATTCTGGTGATTTTTGGTTTCACTGGAGATTTTGAATGACAGGATTAGGGTTAGGGTTAGGGTTAGGGATGTGACTAAACATCTTTCTTCTTGTGTTAATAGCACAATTTTATCTGAAAGCAAAATGCAGGTTTTTTTCACAAATTCCTTTTTTTTTGGTATGTGAAACTCACAACTTGTCTGGAAAATTACATTTTGCGTGAATCATTTCACTCCTCACAAGTGTTTAAGAAATAATTGGAACCAGCTCAAGAAAGGGGAGTGGAGATGGTGAAATTAGAAATTTTCTATCACACCCATTTTCAAACCTGTTTAATTTACTTCAAGGTCTACTTTGATAGCATCAACAACAAGGCAGGAACCAAATGTGGATAAAGTACCAGGCCATTGCCCCTAATGCACTTACTGTATATACTCATTCTTACTTGTCATTGGTTTTCTGATTTATTTGTAATTAATTTAGGAGCATCTGAAAAATTGTGTTTTCATTCTGACATTATAGTTTTTCAAATTGCTCAATGGCAGAAAAGTGAGATACTTTAAGATTTTAAATTGCAAGGCCATTCATTTGGGAAAACTGAACACATTTTATAGCCAACACAGGTATATGTTTGACAGTGGGAGGACATTATTTACGTTACAAAACTGGAAAATGAGGCAATCGGTGCTATGTTCCAAAAATTGATATCTCCATTCAGGAAATATGACACTGTTAGAGTTTATAGAATTGTGCTTAGGCAGTCAGTTTTGTGTCCTTTTTCTATGTTAGCATTACAACTACTAATTAAAATATTACTGTAGCATAGCATATGACAACAAACCTTTATCACTTTAAATCAGTCATGATGAGGGTCAAAGTGGCAACATGTCAAGTTGGGCAGACCAGTCTGTCTCATCCTTAGCTGATTCTTCCTACTTATTGTGGAGAGTTCCCAGATGCTTCCATGTCAGTGTGTCCTGGGCCAGACTCTGAGCCTTTGCCCGGGAAAGTGTCTGGCAGACCTTCCATAGGAGACATCCAAGGTTCTTTCTAACTACATGCCCATGCAACCTTATTTGGTTCCTCTAGAACCAGAAAAGCAGTGTCCTCCCGAACTGCTGAGTGTCTTACTTTAATCCTCAGGCCCATGTAAACCAATTCAAGGTCAAGAGCTGCTGGAGCCCATCCTGGCAGCACTGGCACAAGGAAGGGCCTAGTCCTGTAGTTATACCAGCTCATTGCAGAATACACTCATACACATACCCACTACCCCCTACATGAAGACATTTTGGAGTTGCCAGTTAAGCTAACGTAAATGTTTTCATTAATTTGGATGTGCTGTGAACATAAATTGAAAGATAATCAATTATTAATTTCACTTTGTAAGACAGTTAAAAATAATGCTAAATTATTATTAACTTAAACTTAGCTCAGTTTAGCCAACTGAAATCCACAGGAAATCAATCACTGACAAACAAATACACTTCTGGGAAGTTATAAAAAAAAGATTAGATTTACTAAGCAAGCTGGACATAACCACATTTAAGACACGCAATTAAAGAAAGATCAGATATAAATAACAAGGGATCGGCCCTGCCTAATGTGGGTGTCCCCATCTGTTTCCCTAACTCGCTTGCTTTATACATTTCAGCAAAAGTTATTGACTCCCATTGTCCGCCCTAACGACTTGATAAGAACAAGGACATTGCTGTCGACACCATAAGTAACATTAACAGCAGATAATCATCACCTCCAGACAGATCTTATTTAGCACAACTTGCCTTCAACAAATAATGCTGACCCTGATGATTATAAATAATTACTTCTTTCAAGAAATGGTGTCTGCTTGAATTACAATACATTAGGTTTTTCCGGCCTGCAAGTGAAAAACTAACATTTACAAACCTTTTTCATGTGACACATATTAGTAAAGAAAATATTAAATTGTTCACACTCATTGCATAATTCAAACTTAAATGAATAAATTACTCGATCTTTGGAGAGCCATGAATAAATCTATTAATAAATTATTTTAAAATGTTTATGCTGTGTTCAACACAGTCTCTGCCAGACTTTATTCAGTTTGTTTTAAAATGGACTTTAGGATGATTTTGAGTAAAGTGCTGTCAGGGTCAGATCTGCCATCAGGTCATTCTCGCTGCGTGGCCAGGGGCCCGTGATGCCAAGGGGCCTTTTTACTAAATTCCCTACACCACCGA